>NW_013953370.1:116117-117199 GCF_001266775.1 Austrofundulus limnaeus
TAAAACCGTTGGCTGGTGCAGTGTAGGTCAGACTCATCTACAGTCCTGACTAATTTCATGATGACTGGTGCAGCTGTTTTTGTGCTACGATTGACCAAAAATCACTGAAAAAAACCCCAATGAAAACAATATGGCTCCCGCTCACGCTTCGCGTGTGGGGGTCATAAAAAAGGATAGATTAAAACAGATTGATTCATGCATTCATTGATAGTTTGATGAATGAATGATTATTGGATAAATTAATTAATGGATGATAGATAAATACGTAGATGGATAAATATATTGATAGACTGATGGACTGATAATTTAAACAAATAGAGGGATGAATTTAGATTGTTATTTGTTCTTGTACAGTGCCTGAGCAAATGTATGTTGTGGCTTGGTGCTATATAAATAAACTGAATTGAATTGAATGGGTGAATTGATTGATGAAAGGATGAATGGACCAGTGATTTGCTAGCTTTTGACCAATGATGGATGAATGGAGTTGCATCAATGGAAGAATAGATTAATTAAAAATAAAATCCTGCTTTCTGTTACATACATTTGTTACTCATTCAGTTTCCAGGAGGTCTTCTTCAGAAACTCAACTGACCCTGAAGCCCTTGTAGGGATCCACCACTGTCTGACAAAACCCATCTTAAATTTCAAAGGGTCTCCCTGAGCTATGCAGCTGCACAGACGACAAGTTTGGTATCAGTGTGTGATATGCCACTATAGTGACCTTCTGCTTGGTGGCACAGAGAGACAGGGCTGCAGAAGCCAGCAGGAGCCTACAATCAATTCCCAGGCAATAGGTTATTTCTATGTGGTATTTTAATGTCATGGAGTCAGACCAAATTGATAGTGATAAATATTTGCCGGAAGATTTGGTGAGGGGAGTGTGTCTGTGGCGCTCCATCTCAGACCTGTAACCCTGGCAGAGCTGTTCCTCTCTGTGTCGGATTAGCCCCATCCATCCAGTGTCAATGGCTGTCTTGTTGAGAAAATCAGTTGGTAAACATGGCTAACAGAGAGAGGGGGGGAAGTGTGTGTGCGTGTGTATGTGTGTGTGTGTGTGTGTGTGTGTGTGTGTGTGTGTG
>NW_013953370.1:118266-120102 GCF_001266775.1 Austrofundulus limnaeus
CTGTTGTACAACCATATGAGACCCAGAGGCAGATTCGTGGTCGCAGACATTTTTTAATACGTAGAAGAAGAACCTTAGAAACCTGCCGAGAATGGAAACTTATTTTAAATTAAAAGCAGAAGGCAAAAATGAAAGTAACTCATCAAAAAACACCAAAGTTTGTCACTAAAATGAAGAGCAGCTTCTGTTTTTACCATGAAATATTTTAAAAGTTCAAAACATTATCAAATACAGTTGTAGATACAACTATATTTTAATTTGTTATGATAGTTTAGTTATGATGTAAATACAATAAAAATTAAACCAAGATTTATAATAATTATCATTTTGATCCATACATTAGTAATGTCTGACTGGGCCTCGTGTCTCTTTATGTTCAACAAATTGGGCCCCGAGGTCAMAAAGGTTCAGAAGCCCTGGTTTAATCAATTGGAGTACATATTAAAAGTGAAGATAGGCAGATTCTAAAAAGTTTAATTATTAACTAATATTTAAATCATAAGTGTAGTTTTTAGACCCACACATTTGTCTTAAAGGTTTTCTGTCTGAGTACAGCTCCTGTTCATCATCACAACTCAGGCAGGTTTGATTTGGACTCACAGCTCCTCTGTGCAGAAAATACTCTAAAAAAAACAAGTTTATCCAAAGTGTGCTGCAATAAAACCGAACATAAAAGACAAACAGGCCATGAGATAAAAGGCACACAGACACACAAAATTAGCAACAATTCTAACTTTATAATAAAAGTAAAACAGGTTTAATGATGAATAAAATAAAAACAAGGTCACAATCATCATCTCACAGTGGAAGACAGGGAGTAAAATGTGTTTTCAAAACAAGATTTAGAAAGTAAGTGAAAGAGCCAACCTGATGTGAAAAGGAAAAGCGTTTCAAAGATTTGTGCAGCCACAGCACAAGTTGTGTGATGCTGAGTCTGCAGCGCCTCTCAGGGACAAATAAAAACAGCTTTAAAAACAATTTTAAAACTAATAAAAGGATTTAAATTCTGTGAAGCCAAAAGTGAAGTAATGTGCTCACATTTTCTAGTACTGATTCAAACTACAGCATTTTGCACAAGTTGAAACAACCTGGATCCCTGACTCTAAAAAGGAGCAGTGACTCAGCTGTGAGGTATCAAGGACCAACTGTCTCCATGTTGCTTTTGGAAAAGATAAGGTTTTATTTTTGATAACTGCCTCAACTCCAACCATTCAGACTAAATGAACTGTCCAGTTTTAGTGTAGGATCCAATCTCATTCCTAAATTTGTGATTAGGGATTTCTCAGAAGAGAACAAGGAGGAAAAATCGGTATCAAGGACCTCTTGTTCTTATTATAATTTAAAAACTCCAGAGCCATCTTCCTGATGTCAACAAGACCATCACAGAGATTTTAATATTATTTTGATGTAATTTATTTTTTACTCTTTTTTTTATTTATACTCTAAATAAAAAGTCTGCATTTTGTTAGATCAGAATAATACAAAATTTATATTATTACAAATTATAGTCGAGGTTTAGACAAGAAAGTTAAGGGGGATGTTTATGGACAGTAGACGCACCCTTCTTCAGAAATTTTAAGTTAATATGGAGCTCTGTAGATTTTGTTTTTGTAATAAACCACAATGTAAAGTTAAACAATAGTCAAGTATAAATAAAATAAAGAAACATTGTTTTCATTGATGAGTGACATGTGGGTATTTTGTTTAACTTTTGTATTTTTTCTCTTCTGTTTCTACCTGCCTAAGAATATATACAGGTGCTGGTCATAAAATTAGAGTATCATGAAAAATTAGATTTATTTCAGTAATTCCATTTAAAAAGTGAAACTTGTATAT
>NW_013953370.1:122608-125454 GCF_001266775.1 Austrofundulus limnaeus
GTTGTGAGTTTAGAAAGATATCATACAGTAAATATCATACAGTAAATATCATACAGTAAATATCATACAGTAAATATCAAACAGTAAATATCATACAGTAAATATCATACAGTAAATATCAAACAGTAAATATCAAACAGTAAATATCATACAGTAAATATCATACAGTAAATATCAAACAGTAAATATCAAACAGTAAATATCGTACAGTAAATATCAAACAGTAAATATCATACAGTAAATATCATACAGTAAATATCATACAGTAAATATACAGTAGATATCATACAGTAAATATCGTACAGTAAATATCATACAGTAGATATCGTACAGTAGGTGCTTTACAGGCACATAAATTATTTTCAAAAATTAACATTTTTACAATTGATAACGAAAACAAAAAATAAATATACTTGTGAGTTGTATAAACCACTGAAAGACACTGAAAGAAAAAATTTATTTTCTTTAATTCACTTTGAATAATGTAGTTTGAAGTACTTTTAAATAAGACATGATTTTAATCATCTTAATAAATGCTAATTGAGTTTCTCAGCAGTTTCTACATCTTTTTTAATTTTACACATTTTAGCTGTCTTTGAATCTTTTTGTCCAGTTTGTAAGATGAAGCCATCACACCTCTAACAGCAGTGCTGTGTTTTCTGAAGGGTCCTTGTCAAACAGGGGCTCACGCTCAGGCAGCCCACCTGTATTCTGCTCCTGGCTTGTTTACATAAAACCAGGACCATTTCCACGGATTAAACTAATCACCATCCAGGGGGACATCCATGTCCTGCTAACGGGTCAGCTGTGAGACAGTTATAAATGCCTGTGTCTAGTAGGGGGGTAGGATAGATGTCCGTGTCCAGATGACCTTCGCTGAACGCAGACCTTAATGCCCCCAGCAGTTTAGTGTAAAAAAAATAAACCCCAAGGGGTTTTCTTGAAGTTTGTGCTTGAAAAAGCATGCGCAAATGTAAGTGGGTGTATCTGAGCCACTAAAAACACCATATAAATACCACTGATATCAAAATAAAGCAACACTTGGGAGATTTCATCAGGAGTGTAAGTATCACATCATATGCTTTTGTTTCAGACATACTGAGGATGGAACATAGAAAAAAACTGCCTTTTTTCCCCTCGCCTGAGGTTTTTCTGCATTATACACTATATAACATTGTCAAAAGTATAATGAATGAGGCTAAAAACTCTTGGAAACCATGAATCCACTTATGGACATTACCTGTGCAAAACCTCATGCTGCTGAAGTAAAATACAACAAAGTTACAGAGGTTTTAGTTTAAAAAACATTTAGGCGTTTTATCCTTTGGCACAGATTGGCACAAATTGGTACATTTTGGCACCATCTAAAAAAGTAGATTTTTTAAAAAGTTTTTAGTTACAAAACTTAATAAACTTGATATAAGACGCCATTTTGTGCAGCTTGTTTACAAACAGATTCAACTGCTTGTTGTTTTATCTGTGTCTGGTGGACGTAGAAATGGTTTCTATAAGTTTTTAGCCAAGATTCTGATGTTTCTATAGATACCACACATGTCTATGTTTACCTATGAGAACGTTGGTTAATAAAGAAAGCAAAAAAAAAAAAAACATGATTATGCCCCCGCCGGTGGGGGTGTGGGGCTTAAAAGGTTATGAAAAGAAAAGGAAAAAAATGACAGGCTTTGTCACAAAATGCTTTGTTATATTGTTTAATTGCTCATTCCAACAAAAGAGGTGTGTTTCTAAAATATTCGTCAGTTCATGTTTAGGAGTGAGGTCTGGTGTTTTACATTTATCAGTTTCTAGTCTAGAGGTCCTGGAGACCCCCCAGTAATAACAGGAGAGGTTTTCCTTCAAACAGAGAGGAAGATCAGTGAAACACTGAGTGGATCTTGGAACAATTTATTTTATCATTCTCTGTTACAGCCTTATGAATTGTTCAAATTTGATAACAAGCACTCAATTTGCTTTATTATGTAAGTTAAATTAAACTTTGATAGGAAGTAAAAGAAAAAGAAAAAGTTGCTGTGGTATTTAGTGGCTTCTTAAATAGAAAGTAATTTGTGAGAGAATTTGTTGTATCTGTCACAAATATTTGCAATTAGCGGCGATAATTATTTGATAGTTTCTGCAATTACAGCTTAAACGGTTAAATTTGGGACTGTGTGGAGGCCTAATTGGCCTAAATGTGATATTTTGCATATTTGCATAATGAGGAAATTGGTAGAAAATTGTGTTCATTCGTTTGTGAAAAAACCTATGAATTTTATGAATTTGAAGGGCTTGTGCCGGCAGTCTGTGACTTTGCACGCTGCTCCCCGAGGAGTCCAGTGGAAAGTGGGCCACCGGCAGGAGGCCAGATGGAGGTGATTTACGAATAAGGTGAAAGTGAAAAAGGGTTGTAGAAAACTTCACGTCTGCAGTGAGAACTTAAATAATCTGAGCCTTTGAAAATTAACTGCTTTGTTTAGGATTTTAGGATGAAAGACAAATGTTTCATTTTCTTAGATTTAGATGTTTTTTCTGCTTAATTTGTCAAAAAAGGCGATCCATTTTTAAAATTACTATCTAAGAATTAGATTATTTTTAAGTTGAGCTGGATTCTTATAAGTACTTTTATCTTATCAGTGGTTCAGAGCAGAAAGATGAAAGGATAACTGATAAATGTAGTAAAAACATAGAGCACTGAACAGCTGCTGAAATTAGCAGAAGAAGCTGAAACTGAGCTGTTAAAGGTAAAAGAAGCACTAGGTAAAAACTAAAAGAAGCAAAACCACTGGTTATTTAGAAATTAGAAAGTTAATTAGAAAAGAGGACATGGCTGGATAAAAATATCAAATTATAAA
>NW_013953370.1:125679-127327 GCF_001266775.1 Austrofundulus limnaeus
AAAGAATAGTAAGTATCATAATTATATTACAAAAAACAAATGTGAAGGAGAATTGTCAAAAAGCCCTTAAGGGGCTTGACAAGCAGCAATCTCCTAAAAGGAAAAAAAAGAAATAAAAATTACATAAATTAAAAAATCCATACGTTACAAAAAATAAAACACTCCTCTATATAAACAGCAAAAAAAGGAACAAACATAATTTCAACAATTAAACCCATGAGGGAAACCAGAACAACTCAAGAGTAACAATCTGATTCTGGAAACTTCCATGAGAGATCCTGGAAGACTGTTCCATACCTCTGACTGTTATAAGGGGTCTAATCAGGCAATTTCCACGAGTTGAATACTGGTGAAATTTGTTTTTAAAAATAAAAATGTTACAAAATGCTGGGGAAGTAACTTTTTTATAGAACTATAAACAAATAAAGCAATTTGAAGTTGATTCACTTGGTAAACACTTAGAATATTTGCCTGAGCAAACAGTGACTGAGAGGGATGTCTACAAGTTACTCAAATATTATTCTTAAAGCTCACTTCTGAAGTCAAAAAATAGATTCCAGTTTGGTTGGATGGGTACTAGCCCAAGCAATATTACAGTAATTCATATATGGATACAACATATTATAATACAACACAGTTGCAACTTTTTTATTAATCAGATGTCAGATTTTCCCTGATATTCCAACCACTCTGGATATTTTTGTTCTTACAGCACCAATATAATGTTTCCAGCATAAAGAATCATCTATTATAACACCAAGGAAACGAGTGGATTTAACATTGGTAATCAAAATATCATCAATTTGTATTTTCATTGTAGATTTAAATATAGATGTTACAACCAAAAAATATAAAATTTGTTTTTTTTATGTTAAGTGACAATTTATTTGAGTTAAACCAAGTGGATAACTTTTCAAGTTCTTCATTAATGACCTTTATTAAAATTTCTGGGTTTTTATGAGAAAACATACTTGTGTCATCAGCAAATAATTTTTTGAAAGTTTCGCTGAAACATTAGAGAGGTCATTAACATATAATAAAAACAACAAGGGACCCAAAATGGAACCCTGTGGTACGCCGCACTGAAGAGGAAGGGGTTGGGATTCTACCCCATTACAGTTTACAGTTTGATGCCTGTCTGAAAGATAACTAGTGAACCAAAGTAGTGATTTGTTTTGTACACCATAATGTGAAAGTTGTTTTTAACAGAATGACATGATTTACAGCATCAAATACTTTTGAAAGATCCAGGAAAATACCTACAGTGTTTTCTTTTCTAACATTTGCTTTATATATTTCTATCAAAAAATGGACAAGTGCCACGTAAGTTAAAGTAAGTAAATTAAAATGTTAGGCTAAAAACATCAAATAGATTCTAAATCTATTAGCTTGCTAAAAAGCTAAAAATTCTAAATATTAGCTAAGATTACAAACTAGCTAAAAGCTAAATGTAGCATCACAGTTGTTAAAAGTGTGCTGAAGGTTTCACAGAAAACCATGTTTTTAAAGAATACGCTTCAGGTAAAACAGTGACGGCTCATATTCTTCACATAATCCATCCATCCATCCATCCATTTTCTTCCGCCTATCCGGGGTCGGGTCGCGGGGGCAGCAGCTTCAGAAGGGAGGCCCAGACCTCCCTTTCCCC
>NW_013953370.1:130137-132062 GCF_001266775.1 Austrofundulus limnaeus
CCAGAGAGGTGACGTTCCACGATCAGACCGCAAGGGTCCCCTCCTTCGGCCGCCGCCCATTTCACACTGCACCCGACCCCTTTGGCCCCTACAGGTGGTGAGCCCGTTGGAAGGGGGACCCACGTCTCCTCTTCGGGCTGAGCCCGGCCGGGCTCCGTGGGTGAAAGCCCGGCCACCAGGCGCTCGCCATCGTGCCCCACCTCCAGGCCTGGCTCCAGAGGGAGGCCCCGGTGACCCGCGTCCGGGCGAGGGAACGCCAGATCCAATGGTAACGTCCGTCATAAGGGGTCTTCACATAATGTCTTTTAAAATCAACATTCTGTAATTTTAGACACATTTACAGTTGTTTTTATCTTCTCATATTTGAAAGAGATGATGTCAGAACAATGAAAAGTCAGCTAAATCTTATGCTAATGTCACACTGTTTTGCATTAGTAGAGTTACAGATGTTGGCTTATTTTGAAATTCTTTTTATGTGATTAAAATAATAAAAACGTAAAGTGAATGTTGAAAAAAGTTAAGTCTTGTGATGTAAATGATGCAACATTCATAATCCAACTAATGTTGCAGGTTATTGTAGTTTAACTGGCTACTTTAATCTGTTTTTTCTTAATATGTTTTTGTATTATTGTATATTTTGCTCTGCATTGACCGTGTGTCCGAGTTACAATTTTAGAATTTAATCTTGATTTGATGTTTCATTACATTACATTTTATTCTGTTTCATTTTATCTTTCCACCATTTTTACATTGTTAATGATTGTACAGCACCTTGTGAATATATTTCTGTGAAATGCGCTTTATAAATAAAACCTTATTTACTTACTTACTTACTAATTCTGGAAATATTTAAGTTGTTCAGAGGCTGACCTTTTGTTTAGCATGTAAACTAATTTACTGTTCTGTAAACTGTATATTTTACTGATATAAATAGGTTAATATAATAATATTATTTATATGATTGAAAAAAATAAATCTATAAATTATTTCTTTATTTTCTGAATAATCATACCAACAGTTGCATCTTTCTGCCAATGGTCCTGTAATTCGCTCCAACCTTGTGCAGATCTACTCTCTGGTCTCTGATGTTCTTTGCAGCAACTTTTTAGACTTCAGAATCGTTCAGAAATTTTTGGAAAAACTATAAAAAGCTAGATGTGTTGAAAGGTTTTTGACTCTTTATATGGCCACCTCTACATTATTATTTCTCTAATAAATATTGTGTTGGACACATTCTAACAAAACACAAAAGTCTCCAAACCACACAAGAGGGACAAAATGTCCACATTACTGACAGATCCAAAAAGAGAAAGAGCATTCTTATAGCTAAAACTCTGCCAAACTCTGCCAAAACCCTTCTTTTAACATATTTTAGCACATAATTAAAGCTCAATAAGGAGAGGATCATGTGACACACATATAAGTTGAAAAACCATTAAAAAATCAAATTTTTGTTGAAGTTTTTATAGTGGTGGGCATCATGTGTGAAACAAGGTGCACCATCATCTTTATGACAGATTTGGTATTTTCAGCTCAGAAACACCTAAGACAAGTTTTAAAAATCTTAATTTATAGAAAGGTTTTATAATTTCACATTTTTTAAGTTAGTTATAAACTTTATTCATTTCATAAAACAAAATTCTATGAACTATGAAGTAACTTCTACTCTTCTGGACTAAAACTGAGGCTGCATGCACACACAAAGGCTGCTGCTCCTCATTCCCTTGCTTCACTTTTCAAGGAGAGGACAAGACATGGTGGAAATAAAACAGAAGTTGTCTGCTTTCTTTTGCTTCAATACATTTGTTGGTGTGCAATAGTTTGATGACATAATGTAGGTGATATTTAGTCTCTATGTGTGGCCCTGTGATGGAATTGCGACCTGTCCAGGGTGTACCCCGCCCCTCGCACTGTGACTGCTGGAT
>NW_013953370.1:132125-135710 GCF_001266775.1 Austrofundulus limnaeus
GAATTATTTAGCATTGTTCTTTCATCAATTAGTCGGTTGTGTTACTCTAATTTGTGTGTTCATTATTTGTTAACTTGTGTTAAACCATTGAGCTGAAGTAACCATGAGTTAGAGTAGTCATTAATACATTAGTCATTAATAGTCATTAATAAGACCTGTGAGTTTCACTTTGTCTGTGTTGTTCATGAAGAAGAATCCAATAAAGGTTCTTCAAAACCACCACCTGGTGGTGAAGTCTTGAACTATAACAAGAGTTACACTTTATCTGTAGCTGTGAGGTGTCATGATACAATACTGTGCTTGATGCATGTGCACGGTTATAAAAACTTTTTTGATGTTACAAGATTTAATTGAGCAAATTAAGTAAAATTTACCTGATTTATTCCCAAATCTATAACTATTCTTAACAACTTTTAATAGATAATGATGAGTAAATATTACTTGAATTTGTAGCATTTTAATTTTCTTAACAAACGTTAGTGCAAATTTGTTACAGTATTTTTTCAAGTACATCTTACAAGTTATTTTTTTCAGTGTGGGCTCTGAAGGATACCTGTCCTTCAAATGGGGGAAAGGAGTGTGCATTTGTGAGCCTCAATTAGAGAAACTCTTAAATTCGGACAGCTTTCGGTGCATCACTGTGATGTAAGCGGCCTTCAAATTTGTCCTTCAAAGGATGCAGCCCCTGAATTTGGCCTGAGTTATAGATATTTTTGTGATTGCTGAGATGAGTTTTTTCCGTGACCACATTAAAACGGGTTGACTCTAAAAGCTCAGATGTACTACCAATGATTACTTTGTGAAAGTTTTAATGAAACCTGTTCAGTTGTTGATGTGATATTTTGCTGATGGTACACAACAGCACTGTTTCACCTTTAGTGGAGGGTGATGATAAAACCATCAGGAACAGTGCCTGTGTTTTAACTCACTCACTTCCTCCTTGCCTTTTCTGTTTATGCAACACAGAGTATGAGGCCCAACAAATTCAAATGACAATATTTTCCTTTTAATGGAAATGTGGTTGTTTATGTTTTGTGTTTCGGGGATCATCCACATTAATTAAGATTTGACAGATCCAATTAAAACTGTGGGCCTGTAATGTTGTGACGGGGTTCCCACGAGGGGAACCAGTCTCAAAACAAACAGCACTAGTTTAATGTAAAGGTTGAGCGGCTGGATCACAGAGCCTTGACGAGGAGTTTTTCTGAGTTTTCACGCACACATACCAATTTTCTCTTCATTGTGCTTCTCTGCCATTACTGAGACCCTCATAAAGCTCATAGACAATAATGATCCTGCCATAGACTGTAATGATCCCACCATTTCATGGGGCATTACACTATAATGATGATAGTCCCCGACATTTGCATCCTATCCAGCCTTTAGCTGCTGATCTGCACCTCCATCTCACCTGGCATGGTTAATTTATAGAGCAAAGGCGTGAATAGAACTCTGTGGAATAATCCAATCCACACTTCGAGTCAACCAGAAAGATTTATTACAGGACTGTAAACCCAAAAGGAAAACACACTCAACCTGCTGGCTTATTGGTCTGTGTTCAGGAATAAAGACATCCATGAAAACCCGACCAGTGACAGTACATAAAGGATGAAGCGGCGGCGGCGGCGGGGGGAGAGGTCTGCGAGGGGAGGGACTTAGGGTGTGGCGGAATCATAAAAAATGCTTGTGATAAGGAGACTGAGAGGGAAAGAAAGCTAAATCCACTGTAAACATGATCTTTGGCCCCAGATTTTTTTAAAGCACTATTCTTTACAAACAGTGTGCAGCACAAAGACAATGCACACTCCAACACACACAATCACAGGAAGGAGGGGGGAAAAAACAACACGCCTGTGCGTATTTTACTCTGAGAGTTAATGGGAATAAAATACCTTGGTGGATGAGTGCAGATGTGTTTGATACAAATAGTCATTTTCCTATTTGCTGCCTCATTGAGCATGATGAATGATGGGAGTCAGGGAGGCGGCGTGATGAATGGCAGCACCTTGGCTCCATTGCATGCCCTATTGATTCTCCTTCTTTATTACTCCTACAACCCAGCTGGCTGCTCCTGCCCTCCCTACTCTCTGCTCTCCACCAAGGCAGAGAAAAGGAGGGATTTGGGGGCTTCATCCTACTGTATAGTCCCACCTCTTGTAGGAACAACAGACTTGTGTGCGTGCGTGTGTGTGTGTGAGAGAGAGAGTGTTTGTGTAAACATGTAGGTGAACAAGCACACTGTGTGTGTGTGTTTCTTGTGGTCTGCTGTGAGTTTGTGGAAGGGGGAAAAATGAGTTTTCTGATTAGCAGATTAGAGGCCAACAGTCTCTAATAGGGACTTGGCTGGGAGTTGCTTCGTTAGAGGCAGCTCCCATATGACACTGGAGTGTGTGTGTGTGTGTGTGTGTGTAGGGGGGGGGGGTTGAGTGTGATTTGCTGTAAAATAGAAAAGAACTCATGCAAGACTTTAAAAAGTGTAACTTGTGGAAATAACAGAACACGTGTGCAGCACTAAGAATAAAGAGAGACTGTTTCTTCGTAACGCTGCAGGTGGAAAAAGTTGCACTTCCATATTTAGGATGTATTTGTTGAACCATCACTGAGAAAAGATGACCCGTTGCCAGTGCTGCCTCTAGCCATTTTGGTGCCCTAAGCAAGTTGAGCCCCCCCTAAAATAGGCCTAGTGACACCACTGGTACTGAGTACACTGTACTAGTGTGACTGGTTGTTTGTCATGTTTGTTTCTAACGTGGCCCTGTGGTGGACTCAGGACCTGGTAAATAATTCATGAGATCTTATTTAAACTGATAGAAACACGACTGAACAAACATCATGTCAAACAAAGACAACACAATGTACAAACTTTACTGTTGAACTTCACTCCAGGAGGGGGATGCAGAGTTTTGCTCTGCTTTGACCAATCTGCTTTCAACATTTTCTGTTTTCTGTCAAATGTTCACCAGAGGTTTAAAAGTAACCAAGAGTTTACTTTGTAACAGTGCTTAAGTAATTTTTTGGAGGATTTGTAACTTAACCAAGTAATTTTTAAACATAAATTTTAATTTTACTTTGTCACATTCTAAACCTAAAAATGATACTTTTACTTCTTTACTTTAAAATCTAACACCTATTTACTTGTTACAAATTTAAAAATGACCAAACTCATCATGACAGGAGCTGTTCATGTACTCTAAAAAGTGAACTGTTGAATCTACTCAACCAAGTTATGTCAACTGGTTCCACTAAAACTAACTAGTTGAGAAAACAAAAAGCAATTTACATATTTTCTTTAAAGGAAAATGTGTAAATTGCTCAATTTACTCAACTTGGTTTAGTCAAACCAGTTTGGTTAATTAAATTCAACATTTCATTTCTTAGAGTGTGTAAAAGTACTTTTACTTTCCAAACTATTGTGAGACATTTTACGACTTTTGTTTACAGTACACTGAAAAAAAAATAACTTGTAAGATGTACTTGAAAAAATCCTGTAACAAATTTGCACTAACATTTGTTAAGTAAATTTAAATGCTACAAATTCATGTAATATTTACTCATCATTATCTAGTAAAAGTTATTAAGAATAGT
>NW_013953370.1:137076-143429 GCF_001266775.1 Austrofundulus limnaeus
CCTCAGTTTTAGTCCAGAAGAGTAGAAGTTACTTCATATATTCATGTTTATGTGCTGTCCAGAAAAAACACTTCAATATTACTGCTAAAATAATATTAGCATTTACTTTTTTTTGTACAGTAATATTGATAAATAATATAATGTGTATTGTTTATTTAGTAAATTCTATTAGTTCAGAAAATGTGATATTTTGGTAAAATTTAAAAGAATAATTTTAATTTTAAAGATTTTAAGCAGACGTGGTTTTGTTAAGTAATAGATGTGTGTCATATAGGAGGTGGTTTGAGTGACAGCACTGTGGTTTCTGTTAGAAGATCACACAACACCACTCTGACTTGTGTCCTCTGGTCCCATCGGTTCTGTCAAAACAAAGACCTGTTCATTCATCCGTCCTCACATCTGAGTCCACATCTGGGAGTCCAGGCCTGGCTTTGTGGGGACTGACAGTCCCAGTGTGTTGTCAGCAGCCTGTCTGGATGATGAAGGTTTCTTCCTGGTTTAGATGCATCTAAGCGGGACGTGTCAGGAGGACACAGAGGAGAAACGTGGAACCAGGAGGTTCTGCTGCACCTGCTGAAGTCAAGCATGAAGAAGGACTGACAGTTTTTGGGTTTATTTTTTTCTTTACATCTCTATGCAGATTGTGTCAAAACAGCACAATTTACAACCTCAAAAGTAGATATACTCAAGTCAAGTCAACTTTATTTACATAGCACATTTAAAAACAACTGCCGTTGGCCAAAGTGCTTCACATACGGCAAACTAAAAAACAAAGCATTACTGACAGAACACAAATGATAAAACCATAAAAACAGACCAAATAAATAGGGAAAACAACTCTCATACATTAAAAGCTTTTGAAAACAGGTGTGTTTTAAGAAGAAATTTAAAAACTCCAAGAGTTGAGGCCTGTCTGATGTGAAGGGGCAGCTGGTTCCACAGTTTAGGAGCCACAACTGAAAAGGCTCGGTCACCTCTGTGGACCAGTCTGGACCGCGGGACCGCCAAGAGCAAATGATTATGGGATCTAAGAGATCTGGAGGGCACACAGGGCTGCAGGAGGTCTGATAGATACAGTACTGAGGAGCCAGTCCATTCAGAGCCTTATAGGTCATCAGTAAAAGTTTAAAATAAAATAAAAAAACACAGGGAGCCAATGAAGGGAAGCCACCAGGGAGATATGATCACGCTTCTTGGTCCGTGTTAAAAGGCGTGCTGCAGTGTTCTGAATCAGCTGCAGGCCTAGCCTGGCTAACTCCAGCATAGAGAGTTACAATAATCCAGCTGAGATGTAATAAAAGCATGGATCACACATTCAAGGTCTTTAAAAGATAAAAATGATTTGATTTTAGATAAAAGTCTCAGTTTAAGAAACGATCTTTTTACTACAGAATTAATCTGTTTCTCAAAGTTGAAGTTTGAGTCAAAGGTCACAGCCAAGTTTTTGACGTGCGGTTTAAAAGTATCATTTCATGCTTTTAAATCCTTCTTTTTCATGTCTAAATCATTCACTTATTATTTAAAATAAAACTGCAACGCTTTGGTCTTAATTCCTCGTTTTTGTTGCTCCACAGACTCCTTGCTTTACTTGCTTTACCCCTGTTCTGAGTTGCGCCTCAGAGCAAGCTGTTTTGGTGCGGTCTCTTTAAATACAAATGAGATATTTCACACCCCGCCCCCTCCAGGTCGCTGAACGTTCGACTCCACCCCGTTTGGCCATGTTTGTAGTTTCATGGCAACAACACAGTTATCTACCGACTAAAAACTGTTTTTAAGATAAAATAAGATCAGATAAAACTTTATTGATCCCACAGCACCAGAAATGTCCGGTATTTTTACCTGAGACTTTGAAAAACAACAACAACCCAACCAGACATTTAAACAAAGACAATCAGAGACCGGTAAAGTTTAAATGATACACTTTGCAAAGGGGAAGAAGTTCAGTGTACTTAACTTAAGCCAAGCTCAGAGAAGTTCTTCCAAACTTTGCGGATGTGATCTACCTTTATTCACACACGTAGAGATTACGACACAACAMGTCATATCCAATCATAGTACAAATGCTATGTCACATCAGAGCAGAAAGACCAATCAGAAACTGGTTGCTGGGGCCCATTGCAGCTGGACAACTAGAAAAAATTTTATCATGTTAGTCATAACAGTTTGTGAACTTGACTAAAACCTTGGATGTGTTAGAATATTTTGCAGTTAGATCGTTTGTCTACACTTATTCTGTTTGCACACTTTGTTAAACCTGTACACGCCATTAAATCTAAGAAGTTAGTCACGTACTGGAATCTTTATTTGGAACATATTAAAAACCTTATAAAAACCTCTTCAGACCAAATTCGACTTAATCCTCATTTTGACATGATGGGTCACAAATATGCAACCTCATCACACTGAATCATCTTGTCCTGCACGTCCTTTCTGCGAGATGTGTGGAAGTATGTGTGATCCTGTTGTGAAGGGTCCTCCCACTGGGTGTGGACTGAGCTCAGATGTGGTGCAGAGGGTGGTGTGAAAATGTGGCATCAGGATGTGTAGTGAAGATGCGTGCATCAGGACATGTAGTGAAGACGCATGCATCAGGAGGTGGTGTGGAGATGCTGGTCTTGTCTGGGACAACTGGAGATAAATCCACAGCGCAGTCTGGAAAAAAAATCAACAACATTAAAATGTACACAGTCTTTGCATAGTAGAAACAGTAAAGTGTCACATATTTTTTGTAATTTTTGTTTAACATTGTGAGGGAAAGTTTCTCATTCAACACTTTCACACATCACATGCCCTTGTGACACGACTTTGAATAAGGGAGATATAATTAAAGTATGGATGATTTTGATTTATTGAAATCAAGTTGGCATTCTAAAAGTGACTAATGTGGTAAGACTTACTTAGGGTTTCAGGCGTTCTGATAGGCTTTGCTGTGCCGTCTCCCTTCTTGAACTTGGGAAAGAATAATCTACATGGGCTCTCCAGATGATGTAGTTGCCTGCAGACGTGCATTTTCATTGAAATGCATTGCAGCCAGGTACAGTCTGGTTAAAATAGCATAAAAGAATATTACATGTTAGTTTGAAGTTACACCATTAAAACTCATCTAACACACAGTATTTTGAATAACGAAAAAAAAAACCAAATACAAAGTGACTAAAACAGCACTGCAGCCGATATTTTTTGGTCGATTCTTGAAGCCGATACAACTTTTTCTTCCTCCCTCCATTAACATGATAAAAATAAGAATGATAACAAATGTTACACAAGTCTTAATTTAAAACAAAACAAACTAAAAAAACATTTATTAACTAAGCCTTGTCTGATGAGGCTGTATAAAGTGCTGCCACACAGGATTTCTTCTTTCAGCCCTTTCTTTAAATTAAAATAAATAAATAAATTATTTATTTATTTTATCTAGTGCTAAATATTCTGTTTTTATTTGTATATTAATAAGATTAATATATTTTGTTACATAAAATGACTATTTTCCTAGCTTTTGTCATGCAAAAACAGCAACGCGCCTAAATAAAACTCAGAGCAACACAGAGAAAAAAGGAGAGACACATCCATCTTGCTATCCTTCTGAGGACTTCACACACAGTGCTCACAGCTTCTCTGCCTCATTCTGCTGCTCCCGTTTTTAACACCAGGCAAAAAATGCATTTAAAACAGCTGACATTAACTTTAGATCACAGTTTGAAATGCTCCAGCATTTTTAAAAAGAAAAACAACACAAACACGCTGATTACAGTGCAGGGCGAAAGTGAAAGTAAAACATGGTGCTGAGCACCCGTTCGGTTAACAAACTTAAACAAAGCTGTTCTTTGTCCCCTCATATTCCGACACAGAGGGTAGAAACAGCTAAATTAGACAGACAAAACACATTTACAGTTCATAACTCACCCTTGCTGTTGTGACATTTATCCTGTGTTGTCCGCAAGCACTGCTGTGGGTCCATTTCCTTGAAAAATAAAACTTAACCAGGCACTTTGAAGAAGCTCTGCTCTGACGCTTGTAGTCTATGTAGATAATAATGTGGGCTTACACACCCCAGAACCAAACATTTTGACTTCTGAACTGGCATATCCGGTATGACGCTATGAACTACAAAATCACACAGCGAGGAAAAAAATGGCGGACGATGAAATCCAGTTGGCCGGAAATTACCATGAATGGTAGTTCCGAAGAAAAAAGTGTGACGAAATAAATAATGAAATGAAATAAGCAACAGCAGATTTTGAACAAACTGAAAAATTTGACCCATAAAAAATATAAAAATAACTGCAGTAACTGGACAGAATAAATTAAAGTTTTCTACACTCTTAGACACTATAATTGCACAAAAATAGTTTATAAATGCAAAAAAAGTGCATTTAGCATGATATGTCTCCTTTAACAGATGGTCCCAAGGCACCCAGGTCCTTAGGAGAAGCACTGCGGTTACCAAAGAAGAAGGTCCAAAGATAATAGTTTCAGTTTTGTTTTCATTGAAATTTAGAAAGTTTGAAGTCATCCAAGCTTTGACCACAGTGATGCAATGCAATCAAACAATGGTTTTAGTGAAGAAGAATGATTAGGTCTCAACTGAAGGTAGATCTGGGTGTCATCTGCAGAGGAGTGAAAAAGGATGTTCAATTTTCTAAAAATGGAGCCTAAGGGGAGCATGTATATGGAGAATAAAATAGGACCAAGGATAGATACTTGGGGAACTCCATATGTGAGCGGGGTTGAGGAGGAAACATAATTTCCAAGGCTCACTGAGAAACTCCTGTCAGACAGATGGGACCTGAACCAATCCATTGCAGTGCCTTTGATGCCACACTGATCCAACCTAGAATGTAAAATATTGTGGTCTACTGTATCAAACGCTGCTGTCAGGCCTAAAAGCAAAAGTACAGTAGAGTCTCCAGAATATACTGGATGGAGTTCAGTGAAACTTCCAGAACCTGACTGGCCGCATGTCTACAACTGATTTATTTACTCCAACCCACTTCTAGATGACTACCATTGTTAATGCTACATAAAATGTCTCCATTTTAATGAAATTAAAGTTTTGAACTATAATTTGGTGTATGGTTACTGACAGTGATTCACTCCAAGTACTAAGGAATTGTAAAATTACATGAGATTTTAATTTACAAAAGGACTTTTCCTACATCATTTCTCAAAGATGATCTTAGTGTTAAACTCTAATATGAAATAAATGAATACTGCACTGAACCAGGGTCTCTGAATGCTCATCCAGTCCCAAATTTAACAACACTTTTTGGAAAAAACAAAACAAAACAAAACAAAACAATCTATGTAGCTGATGATCTAAATTTTGATTCATTTCCTAAGCGAGCTTGAAAGAGATAGAAATTATCCTTTACCAATAAAATGCATCCACATGAAGACACACACAGTTGGTTTTGACTCACACACACCCAACAGACATCTACACACACCATCTTGCTCTCTGCGTGGCCCGAAGCTTCCCAGACTAAATTGCAAATGTTTCAGAGGATTGGAGTTGCAGGACATAATGAAGCAGTGCGGCACGCTGAGAGGTAATTACCCAGCAGCACTCCTGCCGCTCTGCAGCCCTGCGAGGTGAGGGACAAGATGAATAGCCAAAGTACAAAACCACTGACCCCTCAAAAGTTTCATTTACCATCCCCCCCCCCCCCTTTCTATCTCCCTCCCCCTGGTTTTGGGGAAGCTTGGAAAAGGTAATCATCTAGGGACAGTTTTGGTGGGTTGATGAATGGTGTGTGTGGCTTTGGTGCTCGTACACACATGCACACCTATTTATCTGCTTCGGGCCTGAACCCAGCCGGGCAGCGCTGGGATGTGGAGCACGCTGAGCCTTATTGAGACACCAGGGCCAGCAGGGTGCAGAGACAGGCAGGACTGTCAGAGTTCGAGAGAGAAACAAGCAACCAGGTTTTAAAAAAAAACATGCCCCAGATGAGACACTCCAACCCAACACCCCTATAAAAGAAAAGGAGCTCCTCATTAATACAAACTGCATCGTCTAATTTATTTAGCATTTCATCCAAAATCATTTAAGGAAATAAGCTTTTAATTACATGCCTACATTTAGCTTTTAGCTTGGCTTTGCCACTTTTAGATTTTGCCTAGGCTTTTAGGGGCAGATTGCAGATGCAGCATGCTTTTCTTTACGGCGCTAAATATGGGCTGCCGTTTGTAAAGTTACGCAGTCAAATATTATCACCAATATTTTTGTTTTATTTAGCCTTTTATTAGAAAAATGAACAGATTTATTTTTCAAAGTCAGTTTTTCACCATATAATTCATACATTTATAAATGTCATAGTTTATAAACTAAATATTTAACTTACAAATTAAAT
>NW_013953370.1:144310-145543 GCF_001266775.1 Austrofundulus limnaeus
TAGTTTATAAACTATGACATTTATAAATGTATGAATTATATGGTGAAAAACTGACTTTGAAAAATAAATCTGTTAATTTTTTTCTTATAAAAGTCTAAATATAACAAAATATTGGTGGTAATTTTTGACTGTGTAACTTTACAAACTGCACCCCGTAGCTACAACCAATAATTGGGCATTCTTGTTTACTGAACAGCAACGTGACAAACAGGCGTAAACCTAAAACTCCACTTTCTGAACAATCCCAAAAACAAACAAACAAAAAAAAAACAACAACTCGTGGCTATCGATATTTTCAAGCATATTTACAGCAAAGCAAGCCAAAAGTTGCTGATAATAAGCAGATTTGGCAGCTGTGGAGACAGAGCCAAGGAGGAGGAAGGGAGAGTTTAGAGAGATGCAGCTCTGAAAGGAGGACAGACTGCTTGGCTGGGAGACGTAGAGCCGATCAATTTTCCCCTCCAAGCCTATCAGTCATGTCCTCTCACTTTGTGCGTTTCTGCTGATGACACACTTTCTCTGCCCATCGGCCCATTTCCAGGCCAGGAAAACGAAAAGTCTGGCTGTGTGTGTTTTTCGTCTTGGGTGCGCACGTTTGTGTGTGTCAGTCAGAGGGCGCACCCACCTGAGGGTTGTCAGGGGTGGGAGGGGTGGGGCTGGCGTCTGTCAAACTTTCCTCTCCCCGGAGTGCGAGTGAGGCCTGAGAAGCAGGATGGCAGAGCGGCGGCCCCTCAGGTAAGCTCAGCCCAGCCTCCTCTCTCAGGCGTGCCAGTGAAGGTGGCAGCAACCAAAGCCTTGTCAATGCATAATGCATCAGGGGCCTCCTGCTACTGACAGCCCCCCTCTGCCGCCCTCCACACCACAAGCCTGCCCGCTAATCAGAAACGACACATCCCAATGTCTGGACACACACACATGTGCGAGCTCAAACAGACACATACACGGGCAGAAATTTACTAATCAAAAAGTGTATTTCCTAGAGGCCGACTCCCAGGAGAAATCCAGCTGGAAGAAATTGGAATAATTTATTAGCTTACAAGTTTTCGTTGACAGTTAGCCCGAGGCTATTTATCTCAGTAATAGAGAACGTCTCCAATGTGGCAAAATTGACCAAATCAAACAGCTTTGATCAGAAAATGAATCTGGCAAGGCTGTCTGTCTCTGGGTGTCCCGGGAGGTGAAAGGGAAACAAACAAAACAGAGAGAGAGAGAGAGAGAGAGAGAGAGAGAGAG
>NW_013953370.1:146543-148639 GCF_001266775.1 Austrofundulus limnaeus
GCCATGTTTGTAATGACTTATCATGAGAACAAACGTATTCACGTGACCTTAATAACATTTATTACTTAATGGAAACACTGCAGTTGTGAAACTGTGTTTTTTTTTCAACATTAACAGAATATCGATAAAGTTTTGCGCTCATTTGTAATGGAAACACAGCTAGAGAGAGAGAGAGATGGGGGCTGTTTAACAAGTGACCACGGGGAAAAGGAAAGAGTGAAGGATAGTGAAATCTCATCCTATAAATTATTATGAAAGCGACAAAGTGCAGTCGCTGATGCTTCTAATGAAGGATATTGCCGGATAAATATTGACAACAGCAGAACATCAGAGCAATTTGTAGAGTTTACAGTCTCTCGTCGTCAAAGTTTGAGATGGCAGAAATTGTCCTGCTTTTTCATATCACAGCTGCTTAATTTACTTTGTCAGCCACAAAAACACAGAAACTGAAAAGGCATCTGTTTGACAAAAAAAAAGGTCCCATCAGCCCTGCTCACTTCCACACACTCCCCTGCTTTGATGCTTGTTTGGATTAGTTTCAGTTCCCGACAATCTGCACACTCTTCTCCACAGTTACAC
Organism: Austrofundulus limnaeus; assembly: GCF_001266775.1. Classification (NCBI taxonomy): domain Eukaryota; kingdom Metazoa; phylum Chordata; class Actinopteri; order Cyprinodontiformes; family Rivulidae; genus Austrofundulus; species Austrofundulus limnaeus. Next base: position 147,123 of record NW_013953370.1, read on the forward strand.
TATTCCCTGCTTCAATCTCGCCCCTACTTGAGGGATTTGCAGACACTTCTAAGCCATATCTGTTTCCACTCCTGCACAGTTTATCTCTGTCACTCTGTCTCAGTGACAAAGACACTGAGGCAAGCTGTAAAACACGCTCCTGACACAATCCCCAGGCATGCCTCTCACAGCGAGGGACACATTCATTTGTTGAGTCGACTGACAGACAGTTCAAAGGGTCATCAGGCAGACACCAAAAGGGGACAGTAAACACACCGCAGTCGTCTCAATTAGCAGCCAGGGCCTTTAATTCACAGCTGTCACGCTCAGATCCTAAAGACGGGTCTCATTATGTTAACTGTGTGTCGATCACACCCGAATCACAACAGCAGAACGGGGGTCAGTGGTGGAGCTACAGATTTTGTTTCAGGCCCTGTTTGCACAAGAACAATCTCTGAAAACTTTACCGTTGTCATAATTTATTGTCGCATGGAAAAGAAATATGTTTAGACTTAATTTCATGCATTCATGTTATTTGTATCTGCCTATAAATTACAAAAAATGACGAAGAACTAGAGAAATTGTGTCAACACTGAAGGTTAACTGGCTTTGCTAAAATTTGTTTAAGAAGTTGAAACAGAGTTAACTAGAAGCACTCGGAGAGTGCAAACCTCCGCCAAGACCAGTTTCCTCCATCCTGTAAGAGTTAATGCACAAAAACAGAGATGGAAACACATTTGCTGAATAAGTTCTGACGTAGTGAACATTTAAGCAGCAGTATGCACGGGATTTCTTCTGGTGGAGTCCAATGTGGAATAAAAAAAGTCAGACTCGTCACCCGATGTTATTGTTGAAAGTTTTTGCATCGGTGCTACGTGATTCAAAATAGCAGAGTTTTCATCGCACGTCTAATCACACAGACACACACGCGTCTCACTATCTTTGTGAGGACCACACACAGCAGTCACAACCACGCTCTGCGCTTTCTTTTTTCCCCAAACTTTGGCGAGAGGTGGTAGAGGGGCGCACAAAGAGCTCTCAAATCTGGCCTCATTTAAATAATAATAAAAATGAACAAACAACCTCTGAGTCTGAAGCCCACCACGTCACTCCTCTTCCTCATTTTTCATCGATCTGTGTACAAGCCTACCGACAATGTGGTGTGTTTGAGGAAATGGGAAAAATAGGTTTCATTCTGCAGTCATTCACTTCGTGGTCACAAAACGTTCTCTAAATGCGCACCAAATGCGTAAAAATGAGCACATTATGGCAAGAATTATTCATAATTACATCTGGTTTTAACATTACTTTTATAAAGTTTGAAGTCCAAACACTGAAAGCTGTCACTGTTTTTTACAGAAGCCCTGTGAAAGCATCACAGCTTTGCCGATTTCAGAGTGTTAAAAAAAATTCCTGTATCCACATCGTGATCCAGAACATCACCAAAATTTAAAGGTGTGTTCCTTGGCCCAGTACACACAGATTTAGTTTAGCTTGTTTGTCGCACTAGCGCTGAGCTAATACATAAGGCAATATAG
>NW_013953370.1:149639-150935 GCF_001266775.1 Austrofundulus limnaeus
GAAAAACTATAAAAATAATTAAATATTATCTTTTAAGAGACACAAATGCACGTACAAGTAAAAGGAACAAGAAAATATATTTATTTTTAAAAAATAGTAAAATGTAAATTGTGGTAAAATATGTAAATTATTGGGACTAAGCTGGAAAAATAAATGACAGTCAATTCAATTATAAAACATGAGGGACTGTTTTTTATTTAATTAGTAATTTTTAAGTGTATTTATTCATTTATTTATTGGTCCATTTATATGTTTCTGCTTTTATTTCTAATTATGTCAGATTCGGTCCTCCATACAGTTGTTGTCAAGCATTGACAATGACACACTTTTCTTTTTGTCACACTCTTTGCAATGCTTTTGATACAAAACACAATCCTGCAAACAAGTAAATTAATGGTAGATGGGGGCTGTATTCCATATTTTCTAGGCACATAACTCAATACTGTACCACAATCAACTGTTACTTTCAGTTATTATGAAACTAACTAACTAGCTATCAGCAGTGGCAGCTGGTGGATTTATCCCAAAAAGCAATCAAACACGTACTGAGTTGTATCACGTCAGTGTATTTATTAAACAAATGACAATAATAAAACAGCATTACAATGTCATCTAGTGTTTTATTTTTAGTACATAAATTTTGCTCTTCTGTTACTGAGAAGCAAATTTTTCATGACTCTGGTTAAATTCAGGGATGTTTTAACCAGATTCTTATAGAGCATGGTCAGTGCAGTGAGATGTGATGTTGTACCTGAGGAAAGTCTGGATTGTCTTCAGTGTTCAGCTCCTCTCAGATTCAGCTGTGGTCAGAGGAGATGTGATGAAAATCTTCAGCAGAGTCACAGTCTCTGAAGATGCAGATTGTTCTCCATGAAGAGCTCCACAGCACCACTGCAGCTCCTGATCCCATAAAAGCCTGTTCAATGTTTAGCTTGGTCCTGTTCAGCACTGCAGCCTCCATGGTGGTGGACTGGAGACCTGCAGGAACCTGTCTGTCTGCAGCTCTGATCAGATGCTTGTGAATGGCTCAAGATGATGTCACAAACCTAAAAAAAATAAATGCACAAATTTAATTCAGTATGGAGATGGCTACAAATGAACTTTATAATATTCATTATATAGAAAACAACTTAAGTTATGAATACACATGTTAATTTATTAACAACAAATCGTTGCACCTCTAAGGTATTATATTATATTACTGTATATTATATTATATTATATTATATCTGTGTTAATAATTGTAAAACAATATAAATATATTATTCTATGATTAAAAGCACAACTATATTATAG
>NW_013953371.1:0-315 GCF_001266775.1 Austrofundulus limnaeus
ACTTAAGAACAAATCTGTGCGTACCAACGGTTCTTGTATGAGGCCCAATCTGAGCAATTCAAATTCAGTTCCTGCTGGCACAAGATTTATCCCATACATGCTGCTGACTAATCCATGAAGGGATGTAAATGTAACATTTTCTATGGGTAAAATTAATCACTGCAATAAATTTAATTTGTCTATTATTGTCACATTTACAATGGATTGCATCAACTGTGATAGATTACAGAAAGGAAGCTTTACAGAAGTGAAACATAAATCTGTGGATCTGTGTTTGATTACTCTGCCTGGCTTTCTCAAGGACCAGGATGTGAC
>NW_013953371.1:506-1555 GCF_001266775.1 Austrofundulus limnaeus
AAACTTTAAAGTTTCAGTTTCAATTTAGTGAAATTCATTTTAAAATCAATGCATTAAATTTCATTTTATGCACACAGATTCAATGAGTAATTCAAATTGTTGTTGGCACAAACTTGATCCCATACATCGCTCCTTGCCCGGAAGTTGATGTTCTTCTTCGTGGGAGGAGCTGTCGTTGCTTAGTGCCACGTTGATGGAGACCCGTGAGGACGTGGAAATCTGTCCCGAGTCCGCAGACCAGACCCGGTAACTCGCTTCCTGTCTGTCCGAACTCTCGTTCAGTCCTCGATCAGAACCGAAGGATCCCCCCCGGGTCGTGTGTTCGTCTCCTGTCGCTTTATGTTCCTGTGCACGTGAGGAGCAGCGAAGAAGAAGAAGGTGAACGGATTTATGTGTGCAGGTCTGAGCTAGCAGCAGGTCCTCTTCCTGGACCTGTGTGAGGAGATAATAATGATCAGGACACGGTTGTCTTTTAGTCAGAACTGCCAGCTGCTGCAGATTTATGTCTTTAAACGTCAGATTAGTCACAGCTGTCACATTTATAAACTGCAGGACTTGTGTCAGATGTAAACATTAATACTCTGAAACATTTAGAGAAAGAATGCATGTCGCCCCTGCCTTTTATACTGGTGTTTTAACCTAAAATCACAGTTTAAAAACGACAAAGTTTCAGCTGTTTTGTCAAACCTTGAAAATAATTATGAATAACATGAGTGTGTTATTCAACATAATGACGTCAAGGTCTGAGGATGTGTTAGGTTAGGAATGAAGCTCATTCCACATCAAAGCTTACATCTATATCTGTATAATTTAATCAGTTAAAGCAATTTATCTTTTCAGTTTTTTAAAGGTTAGTTTGCTCCAGAATGAAACAGGTTGTAAAAGTCTTTTCAGTGATTATTTCCTATGGGCTGCTGTTTGTAAAGTTACTCAGTCAAAAATTACCACCAATATTTATGTTTTATTTAGACTTTTATAAGAAAAATAACAGATTTATTTTTCAAAGTCAGTTTTTCACCATATGATTCATACATTTATAAATGTCATAG
>NW_013953371.1:2555-11091 GCF_001266775.1 Austrofundulus limnaeus
AGTCTAAATAAAACAAAGTATTGGTGGTAATTTTTGACTGTATAACTTTACAAACAGCAGCCCATAATTTCCTGAAAGTTTTGTTGCATCAGTCCAGTGGTTCTTTGCTTTAATTGGGATCTAAATGTGCATCAGTTGAAGATATGCAGTCAACAAACATAATTTAGTCTTAAATCTAAGACTGAGTCCAGGTGAGTCTCAATAAAATCTGTTCATTTTTTCATTTGGCTAATGTAACGAACAAACTCGGACACGAACAGAAACAAAATAAGCAATAATCAACTGTCTCTTTGTTAGCTTTGTTCACTACAGCTGCAACAAGCCTTCTGTAACACTTCCTTTCATAAGGTTCCTTACAAAAACAGATTTTCTCTTTTTACATGATGTATTTATCTGGGATTATTCCCAAAGACTGAAGAAGAGTTTAAATAAAACATTGAAGGTAGAATGTATAAACTGTATATTTGCTGTTCTTGTTTCTCCAGAATGAAACTTAAAGAGATCAACCGGACAGCCATCCAGACCTGGAGTCCTGCACAGCACCACCCTGTCTACCTTGCAACAGGTACAGACATGCAGCAAGAACCTGCTGCTGCTTCTGACTGATTAGAAAGGACATGATATTGTATTTATGCAGCGCTTCATCATCATCATCATCATCATCATCATCATCATCATCATAATAATAATAATAATAATAATCATTTTATTTGAAAAGCACCTTTCAGGACACCCAAGAACACACAGCATTAGAAACATGATAGAGGAATGTGTGAAAATACAGTTTGACAAAAGCTGGCATGAGTTACAGAGCATTGTTTACAAATGAAGTTAAGATGCTAATCTAAAGAGATGTGCTTTCAAACACCCGCTTCGGATGTTATCATCCATGAAATGGACATTAATAGACCGTTATCAGTCCCATAGAATGCTTCCATTTGTCAGCTGGTTAATATTATGAGGCATAAAACCACTATCTGGTTAATATGAGGCATAAAAAAACAGGTTAACATGAGGCAAAAAGGCCACTAAGGTTAACCTTAGAGAAAATGTCATGGTTAGTGCTAAAGACACCGTCCTCCAACGGGTGTATAATGTGGCCTTCCAATAGGGAAATGGGTAGAGCGTTGGACCACAGACTGGGAGACCAGTGTTCCAGAATGACTCGGACAGTAAGAGCAAGGATCGCCACCAGGCAAGGACAAAAAATTTATTAAAATATGTTTTGGTTATTTACACATTCATTGTCATTAATATATTAATCCACTAGGGGGCACTGTCGGGACAGTCTGAAGCCTAGAAGGCACAGTAGGGACATTCTAAAGCCATTGCATGGGACTGATAACACCTAATAACGTCCATTTCATGGACTAATATCAGAATCCCCTTTTTTCAAAGCAGTCTTGAACCCAGGAAGAGAGGTTGTGTTTCTTAGGTCGGGTGGTAGAGAGTTCCAGAGGAGAGGTGTAGAACAGGTGAAGGCCCTGCTCCCCATGGTGGAGAGGCGGGCAGTGGGTACTTGGAGGTTTAGGGAAGAAGAGGATCTGAGAGAGTGGGAGGGGATGGAGATGTGTACGAGGTCGGACATGTAAGGAGGGGCAAGATGGTGGATAGCTTTGAACATGAGAACAAGAATTTTGAAGACGATGCGTAATTTGACTGGGAGCCATTGGAGCTGCTGCAGGACTGGGGTGAAGTGGTTATGGGAGGAGGTTTGGGTGATGACACGTGCAGCTGAGTTCTGGACCATCTGAAGCTTATGGAGGGGTTTGTTGGGGAGGCCAAAGAGAAGAGAGTTACAGTAATCGATCTGTGAGGTCACAAGACTGTGGACAAGGATGGCTGTGGTGCGGGGTGTGAGAGAAGGACGGAGAAGGTTGATATTTCTGAGGTGGAAGTAGGCAGACCGAGTAACGTTGTTGATGTGTGCAGTGAAGGAGAGAGTGGTGTCGAGGATGACAACAAGACTCTTGACCTGAGGGGAGGGGGTTAGCAGACAGTTGTTGATAGGGATGAGGAGATTATTAGATTTTGAGATTGAATTTTTAGTGCTGACAAGGATAATTTCTGTTTTGTCACTATTTAGTTGAAGGAAATTGTCTGAAAACCAGTGATTGAGACAGTCCATGAGGATGGAGGAAGGGGTGTGTGGAGTTTGGCTTGGTTGACAGGTAGAGCTGAGTGTCATCTGCATAACAATGGAAACGGACACCAAACATGCGGAAAATGTAACCAAGAGGAAGGAGGTGAGTAATGAAGAGGAGTCCAAGGACAGAGCCTTGGGGCACGCCAATGGAGATGGGGGATGGCTCAGAGTGGAAGGATTTAATCTGAATGAATTGAGTGCGGTCAGAAAGACAAGATTTGAACCAGTTAAACGCAGTACCTGAGATGCCAATGGATGTGAGTCTGTTGAGAAATGAATGAGAGATTGTATCAAAAGCAGCACTTAGGTCAAGGAGGATGAGGATGGACAGGAAGCCAGAGTCGGCAGCAAGGAGAAGATCATTGGTGATTTTTATGAGGGCGGTTTCGGTGCTGTGTTTGGGGTGAAAACCAGACTGAAACTCCTCATAAAAGTTATTGTTGGAAAGGTGAGAGTGGAGTTAACTGGTACCAACTTTTTCCATAATCTTAGAGATGAAGGGCAGGTTAGAGATTAGATGAAGATTACTGAAGTTACTTGGGTTGAGACCGGGTTTCTTGATGATGGGGGTAATGGCTGCAGATTTAAAAGCTGTGGGAACAATACCAGAGGTCAAGGAGGAGTGGATAATAGTGGTGATGATAGGGAGCAGAGACGGGAGGCAGGATTTAACAAGAGCAGTGGGAAATGGATCGAACTGGCAGGATGAGGGCTTAGACTTGCTAATGATATCGGAGATGTCAGAGGCAGGTGAAGGGAGAAGACAGAGGTCGTGTTTCCATCCAGTTGTACAGTGAAGTTTTATCGAACTTTTCAAAATTCGCAAAAAATTAAATAAATAAAAATTCGAATCTAGACTGTTTCCATCTAGTTTCCCTCTCGACTGTTTGATGCGAATAAACGAGGCTACACAACGCGTGATTATGTCAGACATCGGTGACAAGCTTTGCGGTAGTAAACAGGAAATGAAACTTGCTAACTAGCAGAGGCTAATCATCTCGGGACAATGGAGTGATTTAACAGGTTAATGGCTAATTTAATGTTTCTTTTGCGAATTAAAGAGAGAAATGTTCTCATCTCTTCGTCAATCCACATGTACCTGTTGTTGTTGTTGCAGCCATGTTTTCGTGCGTTTATGATAAGATCCGGGACGAGGCAGGAAAGCGGAAACAGCTGAACGTCACGTGAGGTAATTCATTCGGCAAACGTGTTTCCATCTCCCGTTTTGCACATTAACTACTTTGTGAATCATCCAAAAACCACCTCAAGCGAGCGTAAAAACTTTTTAGCGAATTGAGGATTTTTTTCGAATTTTGCTGTTTCCATCTGACATTTTATCGCATTTTTAATGCGACACTTCTAAATGTGCATCAAAAAGCCTTGATGGAAACATGGTTATAGAGGTGGACGGGGCAGGGGGGAGTTCGACAGGTGAGCTGCAAGCTGTGATTGGGCCAAGGTGTTTGTGAATAGACAGAACTTTTTCATTGAAGTAGGACATCAGAGAGTTACAAAAATCAGTGGACACCATGTGAGAGGGTAAAGACTTATGAGATGAGACGGTACAGTTGAGGAGAGAGAAAAGAGTCTGAGAGTTGCCAATATTGGAAGTGATGATGTTAGAGAGGTAGCTGGATTTGGCTTGAGAAATACTGTCCTTATACTGTTTGATGTGGTTCTTGTAGAGTTCCTTGTGAATTGTGAGACCAGTTTTCTTATAGAGGCGCTCCAGCCTCGGACCTTTGGATTTCAAGGAACAGAGTTCTGGAGTGAACCAGGGTGCAGAGTTTGAGAAGGAGACAGACCGGGTTTTTAACGAAGCGACAGAGTTAAGGATGGTGGTGAAGCTGTTATTGTATGAAGAGACAAGATCGTCCAGGTTAGAAGAGCTGAAGGAGGAGAAGGTTTTGTCAATATGGGAAAGAAGAATATCATGATTTATATTCTTAATATTACCAAAGGAGAGAGAGAGCGTTGATGTTTGTTAGAAGAAAATTTAAGATTGACACTGAAAGAGAGCATTCAGAGGAACTTAAACTGAAATTAACTCTAGAGTGTTATTAAATTAGTAAATAGTGTCAGGAGTAAAATAAGCTGTTGTGTCTTTGAGGTGAGACTAAATATACCATTTATACTTTGCTGCCTGTTATGTGTCAACAGTTCAGGAGCCTGTATGTTTGAATGATTCCCACTTGAGTTAATTGTCTCAAAATACAAACAAAAAAGTTTTTCTAAAACAAATCAGGTTCAAACACTAAAAATGAGGTTACAAGTTCAAGTTCAGTTTATTCATAAATCTCCAAGTCCCAACATCCGTTGTCTCAGGACACTGTAGATAAAAAGAACAATGTAAAGAAGAAAGCAGCAGATTGTGTTGAATCACTTCATCACAGTCTCCCATCCTGAGCAAACGGTGGAGAGGAAAAACTCCCTGCTAATCAGGAAGAAACCTCCAGCAGAACCAGGCTCAGGACAGGAGACCATCTGCCTCGACCGGCTGCTTGGAGGACAGGAAAGAGACACAGACAAACACAGAAGAACTGGTCCAGGACTGGTCCAGGACTGGTCCAGGTGCACCTTCTTCTGGAAGAGACAAAGAAAAAACATGATAGAAATAATAAGAATAAACATGTAGAGAAGAGAGACTAAAGACAACAGCAGAGTGAGGAAAGAAAAAAACCAACAAGCAGCCAGAGTCCCCCCAAGACCACTTTAAAAGATCATAAGAAAGTCTGGTTGTTTGGAAGGAAGGTTGTAAGAAACAAAACAAACTGTGATTAAACTAAATGTTTAAATAAATTGGTTCAATAGAGCAAAGTTAAAATACAAAAGTTGTATTGCAAAAACCAGTTGTACAGAAGAAACTATGAGCAGGAAAGTGTGAATGCTGACTCAGCGTTCACATGGGAATCTTTAGTTCCAAATGTTTGGACGGTTTGTGTATGAATCTGTAATTTACAAATGTAATAAGATTTATTTCGTCCCTCCCTCTGCTTCTTTTCTTTCATTTATAATTTATTTAGTTTTTTAAATTGTAGAGAGATTTATCTTTTGTTTTAATGAATGAATCAAAATAAATAAATACATAAAAAATCTGCAGGAACATCAGCCCAACAGCTGGATGCCTCCTTCAGCACCAGTGCCTCCCTGGAGTTTTTTGAGCTGGACTTGGCAGAGCCATGTTTGGACATGAAGTCATGTGGCAGCTTGTCCTCTTCTCACAGGTAGAAATGAGATGATTCCTTCTCATGCTGCTCTTTCTGTACACACGTGTTTAGTTTGTCTTTCCACCCTCAGATACCACAAACTGGTGTGGAGCTCTTTTGGGATGGACACGCAGGCTGGCCTGTCTGGTGTCCTGATTGCTGGAGGGGAGAACGGTACTGTCCTCCTGTACGACCCAGCTAAGATCATTGCTGGAGAGAGTGATGTCATCATTGCTGAGAGTGACAGACACACAGGGCCAGTCAGGGCTCTGGATGTCAATCCCTTTCAGGTATTACCCACTCATTCTTGGTTACAACATACTGTAAATAATCCACACTCAACAGCTTGTCATGTTTTATTTTTTTATTTTTCAGACAAACCTGTTTGCATCAGGTGGAAATGAATCAGAAATTTACATTTGGGATATGAATAACTTCATGTCTCCAATGACTCCAGGACCGAAAACACAGGTGCTTTTTTCTGTTTTCACTGTTTTTATCATTAGTTATTAACTTAATTTAAGTGACTCATCAAATGAAACAATGCAGTGATTTAGGGTGAGAAGAAATCTATGAATATTTATATATATTAATATATTTAATATATCTAATATATTTTATATTAAACCTGTGGAGGTAACTTTGTTTCTTTATTATTCAATCAAACAAAAAGCATCTTCAATCAAAAAATAATAATTTTAATCAAAACAATTTTCAACCAAACAAAAAATAAATTCAATCAAAAAAACAAACTTAATACACGTGGAGCAGTGCCAGACTGCCAGTTACAGCTCCCAGGGAGCAGCTGAGGGGTGAAGGGCCCAAGTGGGGTCTTTATAGAAAGGTTATGAAGTGGGGCAACCTGGAGTCGAACCGACCTTCTGATCACAGACTCAACTTCTCTACTCTCTGCCTCAACAAGTTTATGGGTTTTTAATTCAACCAAAAGTTTCTGTTTTGCAAAAAATGTTTTGATTGTTTTTTTTAATTGAAATTGCTTTTTTGGTTTGGTTGAAATGATGTCTTTTTTGGTTGAAAGTATTTTTTTGATTGAATTTATTTTTTGTTTGGTTGAAATTTTTTTTTGATTGAAGATGGTTTTTGTTTGACTGAATAATAAAGAAACAAAGTTACCTCCATATTAAATAGCCATAAAATAAAACTACAGTGTGAATACTGATTGCTGAATAACTTGGCTGTAATTTGTTGAAATACAGTTAGGTCCATATATATTTGGACACTGACACAAATTTAGTCTTTTTACCTGTTTACTGAAACATATTCAAGTTATAGTTATAAAATGTTCATGGACATAAAGTGCAGACATTCAGCTTTCATCTGAGGGTCTCCACATTAAAACTGGATGAAGGCTTCAGGAGTTTCAGCTCCTCAACATGTGCCTCCCTGTTTTTAAAGGGACCAAAAGGAATTGGACCATTGACTCCAAGTCTATTTCATGGACAGGTGTGGTCAATCCCTTCATTATGTCATTCTCAATGAAGCAGATAAAGGTCTGGAGGTGATCTGAGGTGTGCTGCTTGTGTTTGGAAAGTTTTACTGTGAAGTAAACATGAGGTCAAAGGAGCTCTCCATGCTGGTGAAACAAGACATCCTTAAGCTCAGGGTTCCTGCAGATCCTTAAAAACACTTAAAACGCATTGAATTCATCAATCCAAAAATAAGGCCTTAATTAACCTTAAAGTGTTTTAAATCAATCTTTCAGAAGTCTTACAACCGTTAACACATTTAAAATAATTACTAACATTCTTTTAGACACTCCCCTATCACATCACTTCCTGTAGATGCAAATATCCCAACAACTGTCCATCTGAGCAACGTGAAACTCATTTTGTAACATGTTAATAATGTTGTCTTTTCAAAAATGCACTAACTGTTCTTACAAATTTTGATGTCACAGACACTTCAGGTTTCATCTATAGCAAACTGGGGTTAAGACCCCACTGTGGGCCCTAAAACTTCAAATTTTGGGTCATTAAACTGACTGATAAGAATGTTTTTGCTATTTGATGAAAAAGCAGTTAGATATGGATAAAAACAATTGGTCTATTAGCAATATTTGAGTACTTCAACCAAAAATACTTTGATTCATGAGTTTCTGCTACGGTTTTATTTTTTATCATTTGTGTTTATTATGAAATTGGTCTTTAATTTCAGTTGGCATTAAAAAAACGTAAAGTCTTAAATTGAACTTACTTTAAACTGTAGGAACCCTGAAGCTGCAAAAATAGAAAAAAACCCATCTGATAAATTGCTACAATATTAGGAGTGACAAAATCTACAGTTTGGTCCATCCTGAGAAAGAAAGAAAGCACTGGTGAACTCGTCAATGTAAAAAGACCAGGGGCCTCGTGTACAAAGACTTGTGTGGATTTCTTACTGAAACCTGACGTACGGTCAAATCCAGAGAACGGCGTACGCACAAAAAATCCAGATGTATCAAACTGTGCGTACGCCTGAATCCACGCACATTACTTTTGTACATCACAATTAACGTGGAACTGAGCGCAGGTAAGACTCCTCCCCCTGAAACGCCTTCATTAACATATGTTAAACAGATGTAAATTACTTCCTGCCTGTGTGATGGATGTCATGGAAATCTTTATTCTACCTAAGCAGAAACACGAGATCCAAGAATAAAAGTACTCTGTGAAAATGTTCAACAGGATTTATTGTAGTTGCAAGACACACACCATGTCACACAGAGCAGTGGTACAAAATGTGTGCACTGACGTAGTTTAAAATACACACATTTATACAGTATGTTATCAAAACTGACTAAACTGGGCCAAGGAGAGAATGTTTGATAAACAGCAACAAGAATGATGACTTCTAAACAGACATTGTCCTGATCTTAGAACACTGAGAGAGAAAACAGAACATAAAAGTAAAATCATAAAACATAATGACATTTTAAAGAAAATAAAAGAGGTCACTGACTCTTGGCCTGAGAAGAAATGTAGGACTGTAAAGATAATTTATTTTTCCAAGACAAAGGACATGTTAGTGATCCCTGTAATCAGACATGATTTCTACATTCAGGAAAATAATAAATTTAATATAATGTGAGTGAGAAAAAAAACCTAAATAAAATTAGGAATAAGATATGTTTATCACACAAAGAACGAGTGTGTGTGTGTGTGTGTGTGTGTGTGTGTGTGTGTGT
>NW_013953371.1:12042-14854 GCF_001266775.1 Austrofundulus limnaeus
ACCCAGGTCCCACCAGACGGTCAGCCCCCCCCACCCCCACCCAGGACCCCATCACCAGATGGCCAACGGGGAAGTGAAAAAGACCCCGACACACACACCCCCACCCTCAGATGTACTGTTGATGCGTGATGTTCTATAATGCAATTGAAACCAGGAAGAAGACAGGGCAGAGGCCAGCACTATGCCAGTTTCCCCTCCACCCCAACTCTAACCCTAACCCTAAATGTCTAAAAGCAAACAATGTGAGTGGGCACAGGCATCAGTGGYGAGAMTKTCCCATCCCGCCCCTTACATGCATAAGTGCTCACTCCCAGGTCCCTATGTGTAAATGTTATGTGGTTATGAATAAATGTCTAAGGTGTACAGTAAAATTGGAGCCCAGGTGGCCACAACAAACAGATGTAAAATTGTTGCCGCTGTAACACACCTTGCCCCAAGAACCCTACGTGAGTGCAGTTGAAAAATGAAGAGGGTGGAGGTTTGTGGTGGGGGATGGGGAGAAAAAAACTGAGGGAGCAAGAATGCTCCCACAGGGGGGCCAGCTCCCCCCACTGACCCCAGTAGGATCCCCCACTCCCCGAGACGCACCCAGGGACTGAGGCCCCCAAGACCTCCTCCTCCGAACAGACCGCCAGGCCTGGAAGACGCCAGATCACGGACAGACAGAGCCCGGAGGACTGCCAGAAACCGGGACCAACAGACCCCCCGCCCCAGAGCCACTCAGACCCCCAAGACCCGACCCCCAGCCCCACAGCCAACCGGCAGCCCAAAGAAGGTACTGAACCCCAGCAAAAATGATCTAGCCGAGAGCGCACACCCAGTCGCCGACAGCGCAAGGAGGGACCAACAGGTTTCTAAGGTTCTTCTTCTACATATTAAAAAAAGTTGTTAAACATCTGAGTGGTGCACTACTGCTACTAGTGGTGAGAAAGTGTATTGCACCTTATTCAAAATCAATGTGGTCCCATGGCCCTCTGCGGCCCAAAGTTAAAAACTGTTGTTTCTTTGAGGCCCTCAAGGTGGCGCTCACAGCCCATGGGTTAAGAATCTCTGATCTAGGTGTATAATGGGGTCAAGTGTATCCAACTTTGCTGTTAAATAAATTTGTAAGGTTGTGATCAACATGTAATCTTGTCTCATCTGAAATAAGTGAAAGTTGCATTGCCCGGGCTGTTCTTGTTCAGTTTGTGTCTTGTTGGGAGTAGCACAGCTGCATGGAGATGAGTGGTTTTTGATTTATAACTCATGAAAGTTTGTGTGTTTGTGTTAAAGCCTCAGGAGGACATCAGCTATGTGGCGTGGAACAAGCAGGTCCAACACATCCTGGCCTCAGCCAGTCCCAGTGGGCGGACTTCAGTGTGGGACCTGCGCAAAAATGACCTGATCATCAAAGTTAGCGACCACAGTAACAGAGTAAGTTCCTGATCAGGGTCATCCAGCACACCTGGACTCAAAAACAAAAACACTTTTTTTTCTCACACTACCTCCTGTCGTGGGTTTGTTTAAGATGCACTGTTCTGGACTGGCCTGGAACCCAGAGGTGGCCACTCAACTGGTCTTGGCCTCCGAGGACGACCGGATGCCTGTCATCCAGATGTGGGACCTTCGTTTTGCTACCTCCCCTCTGAAGGTTTTAGAGCATCACACACGGTAAACACCTGTCTAGTTTTTGTTGTTTAAGGTTGATGCTCAGGACAGATGTTGGGTCTTTGATGTTTCTTGAAGACAGGACTTTTGTGTCTACAGGTAACATCAGACCTGACAGATGCATCATGCTTGGCAGGCAGACATTGTTTGTGCTTTTACTAAAGTAGACTTTTATTTGTTTTGAAGTTAATTTGCACTGATTGCTATTTTTAACACTTCGGCAAGTCCTGTTTAACCCAGCTTAAAGAATGCATTTTAATAAGGGTTTAATTATGACAGTAGCTTCCAGAAAAATGACGTAAAGCTAAAAAAGCCAAGTTAAGCAGTTTATTAAAGACAAAAACTTCAGAATAAAAAATAATAAAACTAGATACCACATAGCGGTAACATGATGGGGTCATAATGTTACCGCTATGTGGTGTCTAGTTTTATTCTTTATACGTATATGATTGAGTCAAATGAACAATGTTTTTTTAGTCTATGACATGGTCCAAATGATGACAAAGATGCTTTCAGACCTCAAATAATGCACAAAAAACAAGTTCATATTCATTTAGAAACAAAAATACTAATGTTTGAACTCAGGAAGAGTTCAGAAATCAAGATTTGATGGAATGTTTTGAGAAACTCTGCAGTGGTCTCTTCATTTTTTCCAGAGCTGTATATGACATCACACAATGTAGTTCGTTTCATTATCACTCTACTCAAACTACTTGGAACAGATACTTTTTCCATCAACTAAATATTTTATTTGTAATAATCATTTAAAAGTTGCTTTTCACTTAAAAACCAGATCATCTTAAACAGCCACAACCCATATGTGAGTTCTGGTGTGTGTGTACTTTGTGTATGTGTGGGAGTTATATATGCTCCCACTATGCAGTGTCTAGTTTTCTTTTCTTTGCTTTTAAACCTGAGGGCTTCCTTTGGCACAGTTAACTACAGTATTCTGATCTCCACAGTATTTTGATTTGGCTGGAACATTGGGCCTCATGCAAGAACATGTTCGTATTCTTCTCCTAAATTTCTCTTACTTTTGTTCGTACAAAGGGTTCGTACGAACATGTCACGTCAGATTCAACAAACTCTTCTATCTTCAGGAAAAGTGCGCAAATGAGCTGCGTAATTTATCCAGCTGCTCATGCACGCGAGAGGAGATTAGCAT
>NW_013953371.1:14864-19568 GCF_001266775.1 Austrofundulus limnaeus
ATATATATATATATATATGACAGTTACTCTGACAAAACAGCTGATTATTTTTCCTTATTTTAAGATCATCTTTGTGTTTTTTTGGGACAAATTTATAAGTATATGCATTTAGAGAGTTCGAGAAATTAATATTTAAAGACCTGATTTTATTGGTAACGCTTTCTTTTACAGTACCCTTATTACCATGTAATTACAAGGTAATAAAAGTAATTAAAATTGTA
Organism: Austrofundulus limnaeus; assembly: GCF_001266775.1. Lineage (NCBI taxonomy): Eukaryota > Metazoa > Chordata > Actinopteri > Cyprinodontiformes > Rivulidae > Austrofundulus > Austrofundulus limnaeus. Next base: position 15,086 of record NW_013953371.1, read on the forward strand.
ATTACTACCTTATTACCATGTAATTACAAGGTAATAAAATAAAATTGTAATTACTACCTTATTACCATGTAATTACAAGGTAAAAGTAATTAAATTGTAATTACTACCTTATTACCATGTAATTACTTTTATACCCTAATTACCATGTAATTACATGGTAATTAGGGTATAAAAGAAAACTACTGTTAGTAAAACTACCTTTATTAGGTAACTACAATCAAATTACTATTCAATAGTAACTCAACACTATATAACCAAAAGAATGTAACTAAATTTTGGGGTTAGTGGTTAATTGCAATAAAATAAAACTATAAAACTGTCCAAATTACCTACTACTTATTTAGGTGTTACATAGTGAATTGTAATACATTACCAGGTAAGTGCTATATTACTGCAGACAATTAATTATAAAGTAAAATTGTACTCTAATTACCACGTAATTGCATGGTAATAAGGTAGTAATTACATTTTTTTTACATTGTAATTACATGGTAATAAGGTAGTAATTATGTTTAATTACATTTTATTACATTGTAATGACATGGTAATAAAGGGAACCATAAAAGAAAGTGTTACCATTTTATTTTAACACAACAAAACAAAAATACGCACAATTGAAATAATAAAAAAATCTATTTTTTCTCATTAGAATTAGTACATTTCTCATTAACACCTGAATGATTGGCAAATCATTTGTTGCTCTTTTCATAGGATTTAGTAATTGTAAATATATAGAGTTTAATTTGCCTTTTCTGTAAAAAAAATTAAAAAATAAACAAAGTTATGATTGGTCACGATGTGTGCTGTTCTGCATCTAATCATGCGGTTCTGTCCCATCAGAGGGGTTCTGGCCATCGCCTGGAGCTTGGCTGATCCTGAGCTTCTGCTGAGCTGTGGGAAGGACAGCAGGATCCTGTGCTGGAACCCAAACACAGCTGAGGTAACACTGTGACACACCTGTAGCTCAGTTTTTGTTCCTCGCCTCACAAGACATGAGAAATCATCTCATTTCCAGGTACTGTACGAGCTGCCTACCAGCAGCCAGTGGTGCTTTGACATCCAGTGGTGCCCCAGAAACCCTGCTGTACTGTCAGCTGCAGGGTTCGACGGACACATTGACATCCACTCCATCATGGGGGGCAGCAGCCAGGCACAGACCCAGAGACATGCCGACCAGGTGAGACTTAAAGCTCCAAGAACAGGTGTTTGAGCCACCAGTGTGGCAAAATGACAGAAATGATTTTTACAGTCTTTAAAATATGTACAATACATCAAACAGTGTCTATAAAGTGACAAAACTGTCTTGAAGTTAAAAAAATAACACATCCGACACATGATGATCCAAGTTTATTGAAAGTGCATGAATTAGTCCAAAAGTCACCAGGAGCCTTCATTATCAGAGTGCAGCTTTCCTACTTAAAGTTGGCTTAGAGGCCAAACTGGAAAATGTTGTAAATGAATTATCAAGACGTTTGACACAAAGAATGAAGAACAATCAGCAGATGTGATTACTGAGCTCTGTCTGACAGCACACAGTTCATATACAGACAAGGTCTGCAGCATGAAGTGACTCAGCTCTTAAAGGGTCACTTACAAAAACCATGTGTTATTTGTCAAACACATTTGTTGACCTCTAACCATAGGGGTCTAACCCCACCTGCCTTATGATGGGTTATAAACCTAATTCTACTCTACAATCAACAGCTGTGTCTTCACTCTTACATTTCTGATAACAAAAGTTATCAGATCAGCAGCATTTATATCTCTTGTAATTAAATGAACCATAATGTTTCAGATCACAATTTAACCAGCAGAAAAGTGCGTGCATCAGATTTATCAAACCAAGCACACACACATGTTTCTGTGCTTCTTTTCTTTATACATCCCAACAAACAGGAAACTAAGGCAGTCAGACACACACACCTCCACACACACGTCCATCTGCAGTGTGTCAGGATTGGAGTTAGGATTAACGTGTGGATTGAGTTTGGGTTAGGTTTTGGATCAGGCATGTATTTTTTTGAGGTTATGTTTCGGGTTGAGAATCGATGATATCTGCCATGTAACACAGTCTTTGTGTTAGATGGCAGATATTGATCACAGACTTGTGAACTGAATTGAATTGAAATCATATCGTGACAGACTTTATGATAGAGAAATATTGAATCATTATTTAAACATATCGATGTAATATTGTATCGTGATAAAGCTGGTGATTTACACCCCTAGTTAACAATGAAGTTCATCTAAAATAAATGTTCACATTATTTAGAAAAGTTCCTTCTAGTGATTTTTTTACAGTTAACTGAGGTTAGGCCTGGTGAAGACCCCTAATGCTGAGTAGTTAATAATATTAGAATTAAAGTAGTTAAATTTGAATTATGCCTTTTTTGTATTTTAAGCAACTCCCTTTGTTATGTAGTTGGTAATGAATACTTCCAATTTTTGAGGTTTATTTGTATTATTTTAAGGTTGTTCTCTGGTGGCCCAGTTTATTTATCTAGTTAGTACAGGAGCAGCCTCAGTACTTATTCATATCTAATGCTAGAGAGTATTTCAGGACTTAATCATCAGTGGTGTCCACTGGGTCAACAAGCCTTTCAGCCATTTATCATCAGACGCTCTCACCAGTGGGGGATGCCCCGGGGTGGTCAGTTCCTGAGGTCAAGTCCTGTGTCAATATATTAAAAATGTTATTTTTATAAAAGATGAGCAGTAGAGCTGTCAATTTGATTGCAAAGTCTATTAATTTGGAGGGTAAACTATTATTTCTGAGGGTTAGGCTGTAGAAATGACCAGTAAATGAATAGAAGTCAATGCAAAGTCCTCATGAAGATAGAAGACCAAACGTGTGTGTGTGTGTGTGTGAAGCTGTGGCTGTCAGAGCAGAGCAAACCTGCAGAAGTAAATAAAAATAAAATAATAGTTCATCTGTACAGGTTCTTCTTTAATGAAATGTTTCATCTGAGGTGAACTCAGTGTTTTAATCACTGCCTGTGAACAAAGTTTAACAAAAACCATCAGAACTGTTTGTTCACATGCAGAAATTAACCCTCACATCTACACATGGGACACTATGAAATTATGACGTATGGGTTAAAATATCACGGTTTCACGTTATGACAGAATTATGATTACAGCNAAATGGACTTTGTTGTGATCATCAGCCGGACATCATTGAGACCAACAGACAGTTTTATGTCAGGGGGGAGTGCTGAGCTCCAGGTGATAGACACATCCAATATATGAGTAACGTGAAAGCTGACTACAGTTGGAAAAAAGACACAAGACACTTAATTTGTCTTAAAATCCAGACATTGTGACAAATCAGTAACTGTAACCTTACCTCAGCAGAAGGCAGAGGGTGTCGGTCTTTTCTGCTCAGATTTAGCTATCGGAGCATGAAGCTAATGTTTACTCACAATGCTAATGCTATCCTTACTCTCTGGTGCTCTAGAGTGTAGAGGGTAGACTTATGTAAAATAAGCCTCCTTACATCTCATAACTTAGTTATGAGAGAAGTTTTACCAAGGTATTTTCCTCATTACTTTAATATTTTGACTGTGCAAAGTGAAAAGTGACACAATAAGGGAACGTTCAGACGAGTTCAAGTTGATTTCATAAAAGATTATGCAATCATTTATTTACACAACTTGAACAGATCATAAGTTACACCTGATTGTGGGTTTTCCTATAACAAGCTTCAAGTTAAAATGAGGTAAAATTCGAGTCCGAATTTCAATTCACATTAAACTCAGATTACTTATATATAGAACAGTAAAACATCAGTTCTGATGTAACAACCAAACTATTTTACTGGCACTTTTAACTTAAGATTGGCAAATAAAGGATAAGAAAAGGGGTGAAAATAAGGTTAGTGTTTCTGCTTTTATTTTGTTAAGGGTATCAACCGGATCAGCAAGTCCCCTCTGCGCTCAGATTTCCACATGACACGTCACCTGGAACACGACAGGGTTTACCTGTTGCTGGCTTCTTGACCACACCCCAGGCAAATACTGCCTCACCTCAGACCAGCCAGGGAACGTTTGTTCGGCCCGCTCACTGCTCCTTGGCGAGAAAGTGTTTATTTTAGGCAACTTTTCGTCTGCTTCGAACTTCGTCAGAAAGATTGGAGCTGAAGCTTCCGGTTCGTCCTTCTAAATAAAAGTTCTCCCCTCGGGAGTTAAAAACACTTAGAGACCTGAGTCTCAATGTGGACAGTAGTGGCGTGCTACTGTCCGGGCCGTCAGATCTCCCCTATTTGGCTTATGGGCGAGATCTACGGCCGAGCTGGTTCCTCCGAAGAGAATCAGCCATGTCTTCCCCGTTGGCATTCAGGAAGAAATGTGTTCCGTCTCTCAAAGACGTCCGTGTTAGTAATAGAGGCAGACAACATTGGTTCCGCCCTCAGGCGTTAAGAATGAGTCACAGAAAGGAAAGAAGATAAGAGCTTTACCAGTGGTGCCAGTGCAAGGTCAAATTC
>NW_013953371.1:19578-21565 GCF_001266775.1 Austrofundulus limnaeus
TTTTAAACCTTAATAAAAAATAGATACAGGGCTTTAGAATATCGATACAGTATCGGGAAATGAAATATCGTGATATTTCAGTGTATCGATATTTTCTTACACCCCTAGTTTGTACGTTTGTGAAAATGTTGAAAACTGTGAACCTGTTTCCTCTGAGCTTCTGCTGGGTTACCTGGTTTGACTGGACTTTGTGTTTCAGATCAGTAACTCATTTGGGAATATGGATCCTTTTGGGACTGGACAGGTGTTACCTCCACTGCAGCTCCCTCAGACTGCTGCCCCTCCAGCTGTGGTCACCCCCCTGAAAAAACCACCTAAATGGATCTGTAGACCTGTGGGAGCCTCCTTCGCTGTGAGTTAGATTTTTTTTTATATATAATGAGGAGAACTATTAGGATTTTAGATCCTGACATGTTTTTGTGTTTTGTTTTTCCTGTAGTTTGGTGGGAAGCTGGTGTCATTAGAGAATCTGAAGTGTCAGCAGCCCACATCCCACCTTGTGCACATCAGTCAGGTTGTTACAGAAACAGCCTTGGTACAGCGCTCCCAGCAGCTGCAGGCCACTCTAAACTCACGACAGTTTGTGGACTTCTGCCAAGAGAAGATCGATGCAGCTGAGAATGAGTCTGAAAAAACTGTTTGGTCCTTCCTGAAGGTAGAAACTTTGTGACATCTTCTGGAAAAACAAGAGTTTTTACTGAAACTATTATTTTGTTTTTTTCAGGCTAATTTTGGAACTGACATCCGCAGTAGATACCTGGAGCTTCTGGGCTACAACAAACAGGAACTGGCCTTGAAGGTGATCTTCTGCTTCTGTGTTTTACTTCAGCTTTTAAATATTGTCTGCCACATCTGAAAGACATTCATTTGTCCGTATGTTGCAGATTTCAGCTGCTTTAGAAGGAAAACCTGCCAATGCTACAAAGGTAAGTTAAAGTATTTATTCTTAGAGACAACTTTAAAGGAGCTTTTCAGTACTTTGAGAAATACATTCCCTGGCTGAAAAGAATATAATTGTAAGAAAACTCAGTGTTCAATAACTGAATTCGAGACATAAACACACAAATGTTAAATAAACTGAATTGTAGAAGGAATGAAGACCATACAAACACCAGAATCTGGATCTGAACGATGGTTTCATGCTTCTCAAGCAAGCAGGAAACCAGCGATGACAACAAAACCAGAAGTTCAAGTATTTATACACGTTTCTTCAATGCCTGGCCCGCCCCCTACTGGCCTGTGGCTGAATCACAGGCACTGAAACAAAAATACTCAACTATCCATCCATCCATCCATTTTCTGTACACGCTTCTTCCTTTTCAGGGTTGCGTGGGTCACTGGTGCCCATATCCAGCAGTCACAGTGCGAGGGGTGGGGTACACCCTGGACAGGTCGCAAGTCCATCACAGGGCTCCAATACTCAACTAATGTTTGATTAATGGTTCTTTTTATGTGTTGGATAAATGATTCGGACATGAATCTAAACTATTTTAATCAAGACATAACAATAGTTAAACAATAGATTATACCAGTCAATATGGCTACGTTCACACTGCAGGCAAATCCGACCCAAATCCGATTTTTTTGACCCATCCGACCCAAATCCGATTTTTTTGACCCATCTGACTCATACCCGATTTTTTTATGACATTCTGAACGAGACAAATCTGATTTTTTCAAATCTGACCCAGGCCGTTTCAGTATGTGGTTTTAAATCAGATATGTACAGTATATGATGTTTTCAAAGTGACTGCAGTGTTTACTTTTCATTTTCCACGTAGATAGTTTGATAATAACGATGTCCAACCTGGGTCGGAGAGTATCGATCCTAAAGTTCGATACTCGGTCGATACTTTTTTCCAGCTCGTAGTTTCGTTAAAAAAAAAAAAGCTTCACTGGAACATCCCGGTCAGAGGTGTAAGAAAATGATATGCTGGCTAGCAAGCCTCACACGGCCAGCACCATAAATATGTAGGGTAATTTAAAG
>NW_013953371.1:21575-27985 GCF_001266775.1 Austrofundulus limnaeus
TTCACATTTAAAATGTAATGTGAACGTTCACATTTAAAATGTAATGTGAACGTTCACATTTAAAATGTAATGTGAACGTTCACACAAAAAGATCAGATTTTTTCAAAAAATCAGAACTGAGCATTAAGACCTGCAGTGTGAACGTAGCCTATTTCAAAACGAAAACTAAGAAAATGGTGTAAGTGCTTTTAAAATCAGTCCTAACCTGACTAATAAATTTCTTCATAATGATTTAATCAAGCAAACAGGTAAAAGCCTCCCATTTGATAATTATTGCATGGACTTATTTTTTATTCTGCAATACTTTGTTAAAAGGTTTTTAGTTTGTGAAACTTTAACAAAACACAAGCAACACGGCAATACCCCTTCCCACACAACCCCAAAAGTAAAAAAAAATCTAGGAAACCAAAACAAAACACTGTTGGCTGACAGTTTGTGAAATGTAACAACCTTTTACCACGACCGTGTGGGACCTAATAGAGACAAGTAAGGCTGCGAGATATTAACAAAAGTTTTATAATCACTTCTGAAAGAGTAGGTACGGAAGAGGATTAGGGCCACTGAAAAAATTTAAAAAAAGAATTCTGACATTTTTCTCTGAATTCTGATAAAAACGTCAGAATTTTGAGATTAAAGTCAGAATTTTGAGATTAAAGTCAGAAATTTGAGATTAAAGTCAGAATTTTGAGATTAAAGTCAGAATTCCTTTTTTTATTTTTTCAGTGGCCCTAATCCTCTTCCATAAGTAGGTGATCTTTTCAAGTGGAGCACAGCTATTCATCTCTGAGAACTACCTGAAAATAGGGAGTTGGGAGTCAAACTTCCACAGAATATCTAAACACTTTCTGGCTCAATTCAAATTTATTTATAAAGCACTTTAAAACAACCACAGCTGCCACAAAGTGGTATAAAACCAAAACATAAAAAACACGAAATGATTAAAAACATTAAAACCAATAAAACAACAGTAACAATGAAAAAGTAGCAATTCAAAACAAGTGTCAGGCTGTGCCAAAAGCCAGGGAGTAAAAATGTGTTTTTAGAAGAGGTTTAAAGGTGGACGGTGAACAGGCTTGTCTCACACAAAGTGGAAAACTGTTGCACAATCTTGGAGCAGCAACACAAAAAGTTCAGTCTCCTCTCAGCTTATGTTTGGACCTCGGCACCTCCGGGAGCAGCTGATCAGCTGACCTGAGGCACCGAGGACACATAGAGCCAATTCTGGGCACTTCTGTTCACTTTTTCTTAATTATGATCACAGATTTGTAAAGTCTCCTAACCAGCATGTTTAGAGATCTAATGGAAAAGAAAACCCTCATGCCAGAATGTTTCACCTTTTTGCATATCCACGTGCTGTGTAAGAATGAGCCCTCCTCAGTGCCACATGTAAAACAGATCATTCTGATGTGTAAATGTGGAATGTTTGTGGCGTAATGGAGGCTCAGTGCAGGAAGTTATTTCATTCCTCAGCTTTAACAGCTCCTTTAATTCCACAGCTGATGCTGTTAAAAATGACAGATTTTCTTTTCTGGACCTCTGAGAGCAGAACTTCAACCTGTGAACTCGTGAAGTTCTTCTTTTTACTTTGTGCTGTCAGTTTTATGAATGGACACATGCTGGTATGTGGGGCAGGAAACGTAGCCTTATATGGTGTTTTTGGGGTGATAATATGTGACCCGTCACATCGAAACAAGGATTAAGTGTAAAAGTTGTACATGGAGAAAAAGGCAAATATAGTGTTTTGACTAAAATGTTAACAAAAATTACATTTTGTCAAAATATAATGAATAAAAGTCTTATCAATGTATCATTTGAATGAACTGTCTGAAATATAATCATAAAACAAAAGTTTGAAGCACTTTTTTGAGCAGTAGCAACAAAAAACTCATTTTGAGGAAAAACTCCTTAAAACGTTGAGATTTTCCCTGTGAGTTAGTAAAGTTTGTTTCTTTTTATCTGGTAAATCTCATTATTCAAATATAATCTGAGGTTTCCTCTTTATAAGGACATCAAAAATTCCTCATTAAAATGACATAAAATTAGGATTCAGACCAAATATTTATGTGTTATTGTAACCAACAAGACAAATTAAGTCATATATATGGATTTAATTATGATATCAGAATGATCCAGGTATCAAAATGTAGCTTTTAAAGACAAGAATCTGAAAATGTAATTAGGTCATTTTGGCCTAATTTGACTTAATCCTCATTTCGATATGATGGATCACATATATGGTAATTTTCTCTTCTTGTGCATGAACACCTGAATACATACAGGTGGCTTTTATCATGTTTACGCAGCTCATTTACTCACTTTTCCTGAAGGTAAAAGCGTTTGTTGAATCTGACATGTTGGTACGAGCCCTTCGAATGTAGAAAAGTAAGAGAAATTTAGAATAAGAATATGAAAATGTTCTTGCATGAGGCCCAGTGTCGTAGAAGGTGCTTGCTCACATTTCATCCCTGTTTTTATTTTAGCCGTTAAAATAAATTCTGGTGTTGGGACAGGGCGTGGCCCACCATCCCCAGAAACCACACCAGCAGCAGAGCTGACCTTTGATATAGTGCTGGGCGGTATGACCAAAATTTCATATCACGGTATTTTCAACATTTACACCAGTTTGACGGTATATCATGGTATTTTTCTTTTCATCATAGGTCAGCTGATAATAAAATGTTCAAACCCTGCTTATTAACTTTTACTGTAGCTCTGTCTCTGTTTCCCTCCTCTGTGTCTGTTCTTCTCTGACTGGTGGTTGCAGACAGTAGTCATCATTTTGGTCCAGTCGTGAAGGAGGAGGRTTAAGAAAAGATTATGATCGGGTTTATTGTTTTATGTTATTTATTAAAGCTTATCAGCACGACCCACCTTGCACACCAGTCAATCAATTCCACTACAAACTACTTCCCCTGGGCTTTTCACAATAGAAGCAGGTTAAGTCTCCATGCATCTCCACGTCTCCATATTAAAGTTGCACGTTAAATCTAACTGTGCACGTCACTGAAGAGGTGTTTACTAGATTCAGTGACGATGAAAACGGGATGTTTTTTTTTAATGTCGGCCAATATGAGCAGCGGAATCACCACCCGCCGCTGCAGCTACTCCAACAATAACATTAGCATGCTAACGCACATAGCGGTGCAGCGAGGAAAAGTGTCCCCTGGGAAACAGTTCACTGGCGGCCGCGACGAAACGTTCCACACATGTTCAGGCTAATTAAACCGGTATGTCGGTGTTCAGAAAATTCATATCATAACAAAATAAAAAATGGTATTTAATACGAACCGGTATACCACCCAGCACTACTTTGATATAAATAAAGGGAGGCCTGTTTTATAAGTCCCACCCATAGAAGCTGCCCCTTCAAACATGCCGCATCATTCCACCGTAGAAGATGCAACATAATCTAGACAGTTTTGTAGTTCGATATGGACTTGTTTGTGCTCTGCTGAACTGTGGGACTCAGCAGTCTGCACAGGTAGAGGAAGCCATCCCCAGAAAAGCTGCAGTGGTCAGAAAGGTAACTGTTGAGAAGTCAGCAGTTCGGACCTGTCCAACACTTTGTCTAAAAGCCCTTCTCAATATAAGTGTTTCATAATCGACAGGCATTGAAAAATGAGCATGTTGTTGTAAAGGACATCACGTGTTTGGAGCTACTTCTATGGTTTGATTCAGTGACAGCAGCTTTACTTCTTTATCAGTCATTTCTCAAATCCCCTCAACATGTGGTGGTCTGTTAAAGGCCTTTCTGTTCAACTTAAAACAGCAGTATTCAGAAACACAATCAAACAGTAACAATGTCCACACGATACCTTGCATCCCTTTAAGCATCATAAGTTCTGCAGTTAGGAAGTGTTGCAAGAAGAATTCTGTTTTACTTCTGCTTTTGAAGCTGTTTAGCTGAAGTTGAGAAAGATTTTCACTTCATCTTTTTGAAAACAGAAAATAATTTTCTTCCAGCTGTTCTGCTGGTTTATAAAGTACACATGTTTGCTAATACTTTCATCATCAACATTTAAGATGAAATGTTAATCCAGATGTTAATCACATTTTAACAAAATGACGTTATTGGTAGATCTTTGACCTAAAATGATGCTTGTTTGCCTCTGTGTTAAAAATAACTTAATATTTTTCAGATACACTATCTTATTCAACAATCATAAAATAAGATAAGATAAGACAAGATAAGATAAAACTTTATTGATCCCACAGTGGGGAAATTTGAACATTACAGCTACTCAGAACAGTGGAGTTGCAGTAACAGGCTGCCTGCCGTGGCGCTAACTTAGAAACAAAGAAAAACTGAAAATCAAACAAGGGAAGATGAGGAAAAAAGCAGAAACATCATATTATATCAACAATGTGACACACTATGGTGTTTATGAATAAAACCTCTGCATAGGGCAGATTTATTAGCCAGAGGAGTAAGTGAGTTTAGGGGAGCCCGAAGAATCCAGTCCCCAGAACCAGCGCAGCCATAGTTCAGAATATTGATGGTACTGTTCATTCTGTGTGGCCCTCAGCCTGCTCTGGAAAACAGAATTAGACAGGTGAAAGGAGGGGGGAGGTGTGGGGCAGAGCCTTTGTCGACACATCCAGCCAGGAAGAATTTAGTCAACAGCTCAAGGTCGTTGTCGGGGAGATCCAGATTCTGTAATCAGTTGTTTTGGGAACAGAAGAGTCGGGCACACGACAACAATTTTCCATCTGCTTTACTGTCTGCTGGTGCATCTCAAGGTGGTGAATCCAATCAGACAAATGTGGACAAATTCCACCGAGCTGATCTATCAGCTTCTCCAAGATGAATTCCATCTGACCAGCAAAGTCCAGGGACCACAGCCGGCCCTCGACCCTCAATAGAACTGCTTGTAGACCGAGTCCAGCTCGCTCATGGCAACATGTCCGAGCGCTGATAGAATCCAGCCACCCATCCAGTTGGTCAGGCAGCCAGAAAATGAAAAGCCATCGACTCTGTTTTGTAGAACACCAGGAGACCACCAGGCCAATCTGTAGGATCCAGTGATCGGAGTCCAGATATATATCCAGAACAGAGAAGAACAGAGGTCCCACCTTTAAATGTCCTCCCATGAAAGATAAAACTTTGTTCCAAAAGTTTTATTGAGAGACCAGCTAACCAAGTCCATAAAAATAAAAATCCATGATTTCTTATTTTGGATGAAAATGTAGAGAGGCTCCAAGCAGCAAAGCAGAGAAGAGAAGGAAAAAGCGTCTTACTCCTTCAAGAGCGGAACAAAAAAAAATCCATTTGTTGTAAAACTTGTGTTTATGAAACACAGCTCTGAGTATAATTTGTAAGATCTTGTTAAAGCTGTTGTTGACATGTTGAGGCTTGTTCAGCCCTGATTTTAGCCTGTCTACTTTGTCACAAGTTGCTCCCTGATCTCAGTCCTGTTTGATGGTGGTAACATCTCTTCTTCCTTCAGCTGGAAGTGTCTGCTCCTGCCTCTCTGACGCCACCTGCTGACCCTCCAGAGGCAGTGTTCGACCTGATGGCTGCTGCAAACCTCCAGCCATCAGCCACACTGGAGCTGGATCCTACTGCAGAGCCAGAGGCAGAGGAAACTGAAGATGCTCCTGACTACAAACTGGATGCAAATATAAACCAAGTCCTCTCAGAAGAGCTTATTGAAAAGAAGCAGGAGGAAGAGGAGATTCCACTTAACGAGGTACTAATTAATCACTGTCTTAGATGATGCCTTTTAAGTGACTTCGGGATATTTTGTCCATTTTGAAACAGGTTCTATGGAGAAATACTGACATCATGTTCCCTGATGTAGATAGTTCTTTGAAAGACCTCAGTTTGGACAAATGTATTTAGCTTTGATAGGAGTGATGAGCTAAGAGCTAGGCTAAATGCAGCTAAAACCAAGGTGGATTTCTGTCATAAAAAATGACACCATTAGAAATGTGTGATCACAGCAGGTCTGGCAAATTTTATTTTTTCAACCTTTATTTTACCACCAAGTTAGTTGTTTCGACATCTTCAGAAAGACCCTTAAACAAATATTAGTTTTGTTTTAAAACTTGTGTGTGTTCTCCATTATTTGGTGAAATATCCAATCCAACTTTAATTGTAAAGCACTTTTTGCACCATATTAGACCAAAGTGCTGTACAGAATCAGCATTCCAACAAAGAAGGTTCTATAGAACTGGAGCTCAGAAACCAGGTGACCATGTGATCGGCTGGTGAAGCTAACGGCTAACGCTAAACGGTCAAGACTCTGGATTTATCATTACTGTACATGTTGACAACAGAGCAGAAAAAAGGACTGACGATGTAGAAATCATTAAAACTATTAATAATAATATTAATCCAATTATTATTAATATTTCATATTTTATATAATCTATCTAATGCTTTAAATAATGTCAGAAAAGTTGTTTGT
>NW_013953371.1:28008-35435 GCF_001266775.1 Austrofundulus limnaeus
GTTAAGAAGATGTTAGCTAATAGAGACAAGTTTCATCCTATAACCAGAGAACATTTTCTAACTGTTGACTGGTAAAAATAAATATTATTATTTTTTATGACAGTAAGAAGAAATAATAAATATACTTTATTACGAGCTGAAGTCATCATTTTTCAACTAGCTCAAGTCTAAGTTACAGGCTGACTTCAGGTCTGGTTTGGATCATTGTTACTTATAAATTATATATTTTTCTGGTATAAATCTGCTGTTTTACATGATTGTTGAATGAAATGAACATAATTATTAATTTATTGTAAAAACATGACAGATAATGTGTGAAACAGATCCAGTTTAGCTGTTGTTTATCTATTAGTTTGTATGTTTGGTCTGTTTCTGCTCCTCCATGATGTCACAGACACTACCAGTGGACGGGATGGGCGGGGCTCAGTCTAGTGATGTTAAAGTCTATGATTCCAACACAGCTCATACAAAAACAAACTCAGTCACAATTAAAATAGGACTAAAAACCAGAGAAAAATAAAAGTATGGAGAATAAATGTATGTAAATATGGAGAGCTTATTTTGTGTTTTAGGAAATGACAGCTGCAGCAGAGGTGGAGGATCCCAGCCCTCCTGAGACACCAGCCGAGATCCCAGCTCCAGGTCCAACTCCTGCAGGAAGAGTCAGCCTCAGCATCAGTCAAGGTAACAGCTTCAGGCTGGGGTAGAATTACAGGGCTTTGCTTGACTTTCAACATGAATACATTTGTGAATAAATATGGATATTTGGAAGAATTCTTCAGGAGAAAAGAAAAGCTTTCTTAATAAAACCAAGACAAAGATAAAACATTGTGCATTTTAGTGATAGAAAAGGTTTTGTTATAGATAACTTGTTTAAATTGAACTGCATTTGATCAGCTTTAAAATGTAAATATATATATATATATATATATACACAGAAAATCAACATTTATTTAGAGGTATGATGTGAATTAGGTTTTGGTTCAGTTTAGGTATAAATGCAGTTCCAAAATTGAATGGAAGTCAATACAAAGTCCTCGGTTTGATGCCAGTATAAGGATGTATACAGTGCTCTACATAAACTGTTTGTACTGGTTTCACTGGTGCACCTACCTTTTTTCCTTAGCTGCACCCAAACTTTAAATCACATCATTATAACATTGCAGATTTACAGGTTCGCTTTTGTTTTTAGCAATATCCATTAAGGCAATATTAACTTGCAAATATTTAGTTAATAATGTAGTTCTTTATCTGAAACAGAATTGCACAAGATTTATAAATTGAATAAAAAAATAAATAAAATAAAACATTTTAAAGTAACCATTGTTATTATTTATTTATTTTTATTGTACAATTTTTAGTTTGAACATTTGATATAAGTAGTATTTTTCTTTGTGTAAAAGAGTAAGATTAAGATTTACAAATCATTTCATTCTGTTTCTGTTTTGATGAAGATGTCATGATTTTCAGAAGCTGGATTGTAAGTTTGGGTTATTAAAACGTCTCTGTTTCCTGTCAGATGTGGATGGGCTGATCATGCAGGCTCTGCTGACTGGAGACTTTGAAGGAGCTGTGGAGCTTTGTCTTTGTGACAACCGAATGGCCGACAGCATCATTCTGGCCATCGCAGGAGGACCTGAACTCCTCCAGAAAACCCAGAGGAAGTATTTCACAACAACACACAGCAAGATAACCAAGGTAACAAAATGAGTTCTGGACTTTTTGTGTGAAATAATGAAGTAATTGACAGTATAACTGTGGATCTGTCCTGCAGCTGATCAGTGCTGTGGTCATGAAAGACTGGCAGGATGTCCTGAACACCTGTGATCTGCACAACTGGAAGGAGGCTCTGGCTGCTGTCATGACTTACGCTCAGCCTGATGAGTTCTCGTCCCTCTGTGGTTGGTCCTCTTTCATGTTTGATAAGACTCACCTGTTTGGTTCTACCTGTCCAACTCTCAACTCTAATGTTATCAGGGCTTAAACCAGGGCTTCTTAACCTTTCTGACCTCAGGGCCCAGTTTATTGAACATAAAGTGACACGAGGTCCAGTCAGACATTACCATTGTATGGATCAAAATGATAATTATTATAAATCTTGGTTTAATTTTTATTGTATTTACATCATAACTAAACTATCATAACTAACATAACTAAATTAAATACACTTACAGTTTAAAAGTAAAACTCCTGTCAAATAATCACAAGACATGATTATAACAAACATTTTATATTGTAACCTGCCCATAACTATTATTAACAAATACAAAGGTCAGTCAACAGACCACTCAGGCTTATCAGCATAAAAATATATATTTTTTAAACATAAACAATAACAAAAATAGACGATTCAAATAATAAAATTGTGGGCATAAAATAAAAAAGTTAAAAAAGTTTAATGTAAATGTTTCAAATAAAAAAACCTGTAAAAATGAATTTGATAAAGTACAAATAAAAATAAAGTCTTTTTAAACTTTTACAACCAGAAGCTGCTCTTCATATTAGTGACAAACAATAACAGTAACAACAGCTTTTTGACAAGTTTAAAGTTTCTTTAAAATACATTCAAAATGTTTAAATATAAAATACAGAAATTAATTTAAAGTGTAAATTAAAATATAGTTGTATCTACAACTGTATTTGATAATGTTTTTGAACTTTTAAAATATTACATGGTAAAAACAGAAGCTGCTCTTCATATTAGTGACAAACTTTGGTGTTTTTGATGAGTTACTTTCATTTTTGTTTCTACTTTTCATTTAAAATAAGTTTCCATTCTCARCAGGTTTCTAAGGTTCTTCTTCTACATATTAAAAAGTTGTTAAACATCTGAGTGGTGCACTACTGCTACTAGTGGTGAGAAACTGTATTACACCTTATTTAAAATCAATGTGGTCCCACGGCCCTCTGTGGCCCAAAGTTAAAAACTGTTGTTCTTCTGAGGCCCTCAAGGTGGCGCTCGGCCGCGGCCCGTGGGTTAAGAATCTCTGGGTTAAAGTGGTCCGAACAGGGCCAGATTTCTTGCTTAAGAGCGGGGCAGCTCGTCTTCACGACAGATTTCTTAAAAGTGAGAAAAAAAGTTTCTTGTTTTGGTCTTCAGTCCAGCTTGACATAGTGAGTTAAATCATGCTGCTGTCACCAATAACAAGAAGCAGAGTCAGTGTTAGTCAGTCAGAACAGAGCTGGGTCAGACTACAGGTGGTGTAATCTGCAGAACACCTCAACCCCCTACCCTACCAGAACCACCCACTCTGCATGAAGGTGAAGTGATCGAATCAATTATTAAATGTGTATAAAACATATGTGTTGGCATTTGCCTAGTTCATTGCAGCTGGGGAGGTACACTGCAACTGTCCCACCCCTCCTCATTTATGAAAATATAATTCATATTTGTGAGCCATCATATCGAAATGAGGATTAAGTCAAATTTGGCCAAAATGACCTAATTACATTTTCAGATTCTTGTCTTTAAAAGCTACATTTTGATACCTGGATCATTCTGATATCATAATTAAATCCATATATATGACTTAATTTGTCTTGTTGGTTACAATAATACATAAATATTTGGTCTGAATCCTAATTTGATGTCATTTTAATGAGCAGTTTTTGATGTCCTTATAAAGAGGAAACCTCAGATTATATTTGAATAATGAGATTTACCAGATAAAAAGAAACAAAACTTTACTAACTCACAGGGAAAATCTCAAAGTTTTATGCCACTTTTCCTCAAAATTTATTTATTATTTATTTAAAAGGGGACAGTGCAATTTAACAAAACATATGACAATTCATAAGTTAAAAAAGCCAGAATTAGCCAAACGGCTATTTTTCATCTGTAGTCCCCTGGCCATGGTGTTAAAAAGCAGCATGATACAGGAATAAAATACAGTACTAACACACAATAAATAAGAGCAGGACATTAAATTAGACATAAAAAACACAATACAACACAATAAATACAGCTTATTTTACAGCTTAAAAAAATCAGTTTTTTTGTTGCTACTGCTCAAAAAAGTGCTTCAAAATTTAGTTTTATGATTATATTTCAGACAGTTCATTCAAATGATACATTTATAAGGGTTTTATACATTATATTTTGACAAAATGCAATTTTTGTTAACACTTTAGTCAAAACACTATATTTGTCTATTTCTCCTTAAACCACTTTTGGACTTAATCCTGGTTTCGATGTGACGGGTCACAAATGATCTGTAATGAAAAAATAATTAGTATTAAATGGATACATGAGCTGGAATCCCTTTATGAAAAACAAAAAGACTTTTTGAAAGACGTCTTTGTAGAAAAAATCAAAACTGGAGACTTTATAGGTTTAATAGACAATTTCGCCTCGTTTCATGAATGTATTCAGTCGATTCTTTGATTTTGGATGTTTCCAGCCAAATAACTGCACCTCTGCAGTACAACTATTGAATCAGAGATCCCTGATTAATGTATTTATATTCACCTGTTTCACTAGCTGTGTTTACACGTGCAAAATTCTTTGATCAGATAGAAATGTATTCTGATTAAATAATCCAAATGCATCGTTTACATGGACACAGTCTGATCATAACAAGGGTTTACATGCACCAGGCTTTCATTCAGAGTAGAAGATCACAAAATGAATCAAACTGTGGAGCCCTGTAAGGATTACGTTGGAAAAAAAATGTTACCTGCACCTTGATTTACCCCGGGCAAATACCCCACTGCCCCATTAATTTTATTTAATTTAAGTGTGGATTTTTGCACAGATTCTCACAGATTGGCAAGAGCAACAATATGTTAGGATTTAATTTTTTACCACCATAAAAAATTTTAGGCTCACAATTTTCTTTTTACTCTATGCTCTGCTTTGTGCTCTTTACCTTGTTAGAGCTTCTGGGTGATAGACTGGAGGCAGCAGAGGACACCCAGCTGAAATCTCAGGCCTGTTTGTGTTACATCTGCGCTGGGAACATAGAGAAACTGGTGTCTGGCTGGAGCAGAGCGCAGAACAGCCATTGTCCTCAGTCTCTACAGGTCTGTATGCTGGACTCTATTTAAAATAAGCATTTGTTTGTGCAGGTTAGGGTAGGCTACATTTGTGTGCCACTTACATCACTGTGCCATGCCTCAGGCTGTCCCAATTCATAGGCTCTGTCTCATGCAGCCCACAAAACCCTGAAAATGTAGGCTACATCTACAGTAACTATTCTATGTGGCCAACAATATCCCAGGATTCATTGCACCATCAGCAAACTAAGAAGAAAAACAAAGACAACAGAACTGTATTATTTATTTATTGGTTGATTGATTGATTGATTGAATTTTATGGCAGAGAATTTGTTTTTAAATGTGTTTACCACCTGAGCTGATTACATTTTTGCTGCAATGAGATGTTAAAGAGATCCTCGATTAGTTGTAACATTAGATTTTATTTGATAAACATTCGATTTACTACCAGCATTGCGGACCAAGCTCTGGCACTGGTTGTACAGGGACCTAATAGCCTCAATGGGCCTGCTACCCCATATTCCCAGAGTACCCCACACAGGAGTCCCCAAGGGGCATGGTTGAACGCCTTCTCCAAGTCCACAAAACACATGTAGACTAGTTGAACTCCCATGCACCCTCCAGGACCTTGCTGAGGGTGTAGAGCTGGTCCACTGTTTCACGACCAGGACCAAAACCACGCTGCTCTTCCTGAATCTGAGATTCGACTATCCGATGGACCCTCCTCTCCAGGACCCCTGAATAGATCTTACCAGGGAGGCTCAGAAGTGTGATCCCCCTATAGTTGGAACACACTCTGTGATCCCCCTTTTTAAATAGGGGGACCACCACCCCGGTCTGCCAATCCAGGGGAATTGCCCCCGATGTCCAAGCGATGTTGTAGAGTCGCGTCAACAACGTAACCCCACAACATCCAGAGCCTTAAGGAACTCTGGGTGAATCTCATCCACCCCCGGCGCCCTGCCACCAAGGAGCTTTATAACCATCTCAGTGACCTCGGCACCAGAGAGTTCGACCCAGGGTCCTCAGGCTCTGCTTCCTCATGGGAAGACATGTCGGTAGGATTGAGGAGGTCTTCGAAGTATTCTGCCCACTGACCCACAATGTCCCGAGTTGAGGTCAGCAGTGCACCATCCCCACCATAAATAGTGTTGGTGGAGAACCGCTTTCCCCCACGAGATGCCAGATGGCAGACCAGAATCACTTCAAAGCCATTCTATGGCCTCTCCAAACTCCTCCCACGACTGAGTTTTTGCCTCAGCGACCACCCGAGCTACAATCGGCTTGGACTGTTGATACCTATCAGCTGCTTCCAGAGTCTCACAGGCCACAAAGACGCAATAGGACTCCTTCTTCAGCCTGACAGCGTCCCTCACCACCGGTGTCCACCAGTGGGTTCGAGGGTTGCCACCACGACAGGCGCTGACAACCTTACGACCACAGCTCAGGTAAGCTGCCTCGACAACAGAGGCACGAAACACGGCCCACTCAGACTCAATGTCCCCACCTCCCCCTGAACTTGTTCGAAGTTCTCCTGGAGGTGTGAATTAAAGCTCAGTCTGACAGGAGACTCTGACAGACGTTCCCAGCAGACTCCCACTATACGTTTGGGCCTGCCAGGTCTGACCGGCATCCTCCCCCACCAACGGAGCCAACTCACCACCAGGTAGTGGTCATTTGACAGCTCCGCCCCTCTCTTCACCCGAGTGTCCAAGACATACGGCCGCAGATCAGATGAAATGACAACAAAGTCGATCATCGGACTGCGGCCTAGGGTGTCCTGGTGCCAAGAGCACTTATGGACACCCTTACGCTTGAACATGGTGTTGGTTATGGACAATCCATGACGAGCACAGAAGTCCAATAACAAAACACCGCTCGGGTTCAGATTGGGGGGGGGGCCTTCCTTCCAACCACGCCTCTCCAAGTCTCACTGTCATTACCCATGTGAGCGTTGAAGTCTTCCAGCAGAACGAGGGGGTCCCCGTTAGGAGCGCTCTCCAGCACCCCCTCCAAGGACTCCAGAAATGGTGGGTAATCTGAACTGTTGTTAGGCTCATAGGCACAAACAACAGTCAGGACCCGTCCCCCAACTCGTAGGCGGAGGGAGGCTACCCTCTCGTTTACCGGGGTAAACCCCAACGTACTGGCACCAAGATGGGGGGGCAATAAGAATGCCCTCTCCTGCTCACCTCTCAGCATGGGCAACTCCAGAGTGGAAGAGTGTCCAACCCCTCTGGAGGAGACTGGTTCCAGAGCTAGAGCGGTGCGTCAAGGTGAGTCCAACTACACTCACCGGCCACTTTATTAGGTACGCCTGTCCAACTGCTAGTTAACACTTAATTTCTAATCAGCCAATCACATGGCGGCAACTCAGTGCATTTAGGCATGTAGACATGGTCAAGACAATCTCCTGCAGTTCAAACCGAGCA
>NW_013953371.1:35459-40392 GCF_001266775.1 Austrofundulus limnaeus
AATACATGAGATCATATTATACATGAGATCAAATACATGAGATCATATTATACATGAGATCAAATACATGAGATCATATTATACATGAGATTGTATTATACATGAGATTGTATTATACATGAGATCATATTATACATGAGATCATATGCATGAGATCATATTATACATGAGATTGTATTATACATGAGATTGTATTATACATGAGATTGTATTATACTCGGATAAATATGGTATAACAGTAGCTATAAGTAGGTATAATGATAAAGATTGTTCTGAAACAGTTTGTTTTGTTCACAGCAACATCCACTTTAGGTTGGCTTCAAATGAACTGTCAAAGTAAACTAAAAGAAAATGACTGAACACAGAAGCATTTAGCAGCAGAAATGAACATTATTAAACTGTAACAACATCTTTGTGCTGTTTGTGTGTCAGGCCCTGGTGGAGAAGGTGGTGGTTCTGCGCCATGCAGTGGAACAGACCCAGCAGTCTGCTCCTGCAGCTGTCGGCATCCTGCTGGCAGAGAAGATGAGTCAGTATGCCAACCTGCTGGCTTCACAAGGCTGCCTGTCTACTGCCATCACCTACCTGCCCAGCAACACCAACCAGGTGTGTTACACAACCACAGCTGTTCACACCAAATGTCACTGCAGCAGTCGGCAACTAGATGTAGACTCAAAATCGTGATAAAATTGGAAATTTTGCAGTTGCATTTTAGTGATTAAGACCAAACATGAGTGTTCAGATATCTTTTCAGCTTATATTTTTATACGTAGCAAGTGAGCTAATTTTCATGTGCACAGCTTGTAAAACTGTATTCAAGGATTGTTATGTTGTCCCCACTTTGACAGCCACCCATGTTTACTTCTACTAATGTACACTTTACACTTGGAGCCATTTTTAAATTCATTTCTTAGGTGTGGACTTATTCTAATAGTAAAGCTGAGCTCGTATAGAGGTAAATTTGTTTTTTTACTATTCAATCAAAACAAAAAAATGACCTTGAAGGGATCCATGATTAGTTGTAACATTAGACATTATTTAATAAACATATTTTAACTGTAAAATAAAGACTGTAAAAATACTGTAAACCAGTGGTGCCCAACCTTTTTTTGAACCAAGAGCTACTTTTGAATTCGGCAGTTTGCCGAGAGCTACTTGTCCAGTCTCAGTATAAAAAAACATAATATTGTCTCCCTACTCCTCACTTCTTTAAAGTAAATAAAACAGAACGTAATGTGTTGCTGGTTTTATTTAATTTAAAGTATTATCAAACAAAACTATCTACTTAACCATTTATTTACTTACAAAAAAAGATAAAATCCTTACTTAACTCCTGACAGAGAAACAGAAAAGTGATGCTCGAACAAAAAAGATCATTTTTTTACCTCCTTCAGTTAGTACTCACTGTAACATGTGAGCTGTGAGGGCTGGAAACCTGCACACTGT
The DNA here is from genome assembly GCF_001266775.1 of Austrofundulus limnaeus. Classification (NCBI taxonomy): domain Eukaryota; kingdom Metazoa; phylum Chordata; class Actinopteri; order Cyprinodontiformes; family Rivulidae; genus Austrofundulus; species Austrofundulus limnaeus. The sequence continues at coordinate 36,906 of NW_013953371.1, forward strand.
GAACCACAGAGTCAAATAACTTTGGAGCACGGGAACTCGTCTCCATTTATTCAAANGTAAAAATACTGTAAACCAGTGGTGCCCAACCTTTTTTTGAACCAAGAGCTACTTTTGAATTCGGCAGTTTGCCGAGAGCTACTTGTCCAGTCTCAGTATAAAAAAACATAATATTGTCTCCCTACTCCTCACTTCTTTAAAGTAAATAAAACAGAACGTAATGTGTTGCTGGTTTTATTTAATTTAAAGTATTATCAAACAAAACTATCTACTTAACCATTTATTTACTTACAAAAAAAGATAAAATCCTTACTTAACTCCTGACAGAGAAACAGAAAAGTGATGCTCGAACAAAAAAGATCATTTTTTTACCTCCTTCAGTTAGTACTCACTGTAACATGTGAGCTGTGAGGGCTGGAAACCTGCACACTGTGAACCACAGAGTCAAATAACTTTGGAGCACGGGAACTCGTCTCCATTTATTCAAAGAACTCTCCTCTCTTCTCTCCATACAGGGGAGGAAAAACAAAACAAAAATCTATCAGGGTCAACATGGCTACAAGAGTGCTGCCCTTTTTTTTTTTTTCAAAATCAAAGCACACAATATAAAACCGTCTTGCAGGCGGTTATAAAACCCGGTCCTGAGCTTCCAGGACCAGTTTCACCTGATCAGATCTGTTCCTTTTATTGCCTGGAAGTGATCCATCAGGTGGGTTTCTGAATTTTATGCATTTTTGCAGAAATATCGCCCGCCAGGAGGTTTCTGGCTAAATCCAGGCAGGAGAGCGGGTGCTGGATGTAGGACCATGATTCCACCTCACTGGATCTCTTCCTTTTATTCCCCTGCATCAGCATAAGCAGCCCCATGCTGGAAATCAGCCGTTTCACCCGCTGGAGCTCGCCCAACAACTTTTGATTGCTTATATCTCTGCGGGGGAACGTCCCAGGAACTTGCAACCACCTCCAGGTTGTAGCGGAGATTCAGAACTTTAAAACAAACCATCTCCCGCCTGGATCCAACACTCAGAGCCGGCGTTAGAGACTCCGGAGTAAATTGAGTACTATATCACCCGCCAAAGCGCCTTTTTCGGCCAGTCGCTAGTTAATAGCTCCACGGGAGAACGTCCCAGGATCTTGTAACCACCTCCAGTTTGTAGAGGAGGACTGCAGCTTTCCAAGTCGTCTCACTTTCCTGGATCCGATGCTCAGAGCCCGCAGGAGAAACAAATGAAGGTTGAAATTTCCTCCCGAGAACGCGCATAAAATGCACTAAGTCATGCGTAATTTGCTTATAGCTCCGCGGGGCAATGTCACAGAGACTCCATTCAAGTATCAGCTTGTAGGGCAGAACCAGGGCTTTAAAAACCGACCAGCCATTCCGGGATCCGATGCTCCTAGCCCGGGGAGAGGGGCTAAAACCACCCCGGCGGGAGGTCAGATGGTGCGTATTTTGGAGGGTTTTTGGTTATAGCTCCGCGGGGGAACATTGCAGGGACTTCATTCAACTTTCACCTTGTAGGGTGGAACCAGAGCTTTCAAACAAGACCAGCCACTCTGGGATCCGATGCTCTGAGCCGGCGCTAGAGGCTCGGCAGCAAGGTTTCGCTTCGCAGGCACCTGGGAACCAGCTGGTGGGCGACCAGTCGCCCTCGAGCGACTGGTTGGGCACCCCTGCTGTAGGCTGTTCATTTTTTGGACTAGGCCATTTTATTTACATGCAAAGCATTCTGGGTAAATGATGATGTGGAACGTGTACGCTTGTATGCTGCAATACATGTGTGACACTACGTACATTTTTTCTTTTGTATTTCATTTTAACTTCTTACTGCTTATTGTATTTTTTCCTGACATCTATCTTTCATTTCTCTTTCATTCCTCATAATACTCATTTGGAATGACAAAAAAATCTTAAATTCTTGATTTAGTTTCATTATTCTGCACAAAATGTTACTGACTAATAAGGGTTAGGTTAGGCCAGGGGTGTCAAACTCCTGTCCTCGAGGGCCGCTATCCTGCATGTTTTAGAGGTTTTCTTGCTCCAACACACCAGATTTTGATCGCTGGGTAATTAACAGGCTTCTGCCCAATTTGAAGAGTTAATTCAATCACTGAATCAGGTGTGTTGGAGCTGGAAAACCTCTAAAACATGCAGGATAGCGGCCCTCGAGGACTGGAGTTTGACACCCCTGGGTTAGGCCAAATAATAAGGCGTTAACGTGCCCAGCACTTATATATTTTTATATATCAGATATATTTTTTATGTAGACAGATATTTAGAATCTCTTTTACACATTTAAGTGAAAAACTAGATATTTTAGTTGGACTGTACATTTCTTGTCTCTTGAATGACATGACTGAAACTGACCCATCATTTCTTCCATCCAGGTTGGCGTTCAGCAGCTGTACGAGCGTCTCAGTCGGGCTCTGGGGCAGCAGGCAGCTCAGGCTCCGGCCCACAGGGTTCAGTCTCAGCTGGCTGCCTGTCAGAACCAGCATCTGTACTCCCTGGTCCCACAGCCCACTGCTGCTGCTGCTGCTGGGCCCACAGCTGGTTCTGCACAGGCCCAGTATTTTCAACAGGTATGTTCCACCTGACCTGCTGTTAGCTGTAACCATGTAATGAAGTGGTTTATGGAGCTTTTATCAGTCATATCAGTTCTTTTCTATCCAAGGTTTAAATGACAATCTGTTACTTGATGATTGGATATAAATGAAAACAGAAACTGTTGATTTCAGTGTTTTTCTGGTTCTTGTTTAAACCTTGGCTCTGTTATGTTGACTGGTTTTAAAGGGATACTTCTGTTTATTCCAAGTAAGGTTGTGGAGATCAGGTACCTAAAACTTGCTGCTGCATGGGCTTTGCTTTGAGTAGTTATAAACATGACTCCTCTATGAAAATTTATTCTACGATACTATCTACTGCAGTTAAGGTAGTGATTGCCTATAACAACTCAAGGTTCCTACGCCATCTTTAAGAAAAGACTAGTTTCCAGATAATGAAGAATCCTAAAAAGCAATTTAAAAAAACTATTTGTTCCCAGTCTTTATTCTTTTTAGAAAGATAATCATTTTTTAATCAGATATTCAGCTCAAACTACACAATGCTTTCCATATTTAGTGTAAACAATATACATATGGGAGTACTTTACAAAATATTTAACATTGTTTAAACCTTTGTTAGGCATATTATTTGCCATATGATGCATATTATACATCTATTTAGCCACAAATTATCCCAGCCTTAAATCAAACTGCTTTTTGTATTTCACCTTTAACCAGTTTCACAAAGTAAAACTCGTGTAATGAAATATATTTTCAAACCAGTTCCTGTTTTCCAACTGTAAATATAAAGTACTGTATTTATTCAAGTATAATACGTAAAATTTACCGTTTTTATTCATGTATAATATGATCTCATGTATAATACGACCCCCCCTTTTTTTTTTGCTTAAAAAGCATCAAAAATTTGATCCTCAAACTACCTCCAATT
>NW_013953371.1:40705-45292 GCF_001266775.1 Austrofundulus limnaeus
CTTTTTCAGAACACCGGTAGACGGCAGCCATTACAGATGAACATGTGTTTGTTGTTGTTCCAGGAGCGGCTCGGTCACACACTAATGTCATTAGTTTGTTATCATTACTAAGGTGCAGGACTGATTTTTTTGGATTAAATTTTACGTATTATACTTTAATAAATATGGTAATCCATAAAATCATAAAGTTGGGGGGTAGTACTATACTCGGATAAATATTTTTACTTATGTATTTTAACTGAAATATCGGCTTCATTCACAAAATGATTGAGTCCAGAAATGAGACCACGCCATAAAAATCAGTTGAAACGAGCTCACCTCTGACACTCCTCTGTGATTCAGAGTGAGATAATAACAGATCCAAGCAGGGGACATGATGTGAAAAAAAGAAAAAAATAAGTCCTGCAACTTAGTAATGATAACAAACTAATGACATTAGTGTGTGACCGAGCTGCTCCTGTAACAACAACGAACACATGTTCATCTGTAATGGCTGCCGTCTACCGGTGTTCTGAAAAAGTTTGTATCCCTGAAAAAACATTTCTCCACCAGAGGGGGCGCTCGCGAGTAGGAAGTAATCTGCTTTTCCCCCACAAGATGGCCCAAATCTCATGTGAAGTCTCTGACTTTTGTGTTGGCTCCTCCTGGTGGACTATGTGTAAAATGCCAGAATTCATATGATGCTGCTACAGCTGAGATATATTTGTTGTCAAAATACCTTTTAGTACATATGTTGTTAAAATAAAATGATCATTTTACTGATATGTATAAAGACTGCAAAGGCTGAAAAATCTTCAAGTCTGGATGAAATTGGAGGTAGTTTGAGGATTAAATTTTTTTATGCTTTTTAAGCTAAAAAAAGGGGGGGCTCGTATTATACATGAGATCGTATTATACATGAATAAATATGGTAAATGTTTTTACTTGGTCCTCAAAAAGGTTTGAAAATTGATTTAAAAATAATCTTGTAAATTAGAGTGTAGAGTTTTGCAATGAAAGGTGTGAAATGTTTGACTAATCCAAAGTTCAGAATTAACAAAACTGTCTGTTTAAATCTTTTCATGATAGAATGATTGTGGTGTTTGGTGTGTGTGTGTGTGTGTGTGTGTGTGTGTGTGTCCCTGTCATTGCCTTGTGCTGTGTTGTGTGTGTTTGCTTCAGGTGAGGGCTGCCTCCACTGTCACCTCCTGGAGTAACCAAATTCCTACAGCCCTCCCCTCTGCCCCTCCTCCTCCTCCTCCTCCTCAGGCAGGCAGCACCTCAGAGCCTAAGGTACACCGATCCAAACTCAGCACAGCTTAGAGCTGATTTTAAAACACTGCTTTATTTATTAGATACAGACTGGACACAGCTGCTTTTATCAGCAGAGATTGGTCTGTGAGAACCTCACCCACCCTGCAGCCCCTAACACCCCACCCCTGCTGATGACGCCATGATGCGTTCACTGTCATCACTGAACTTTTTGTGTGATTACCTCATTCCTTCATCAGCAATACATTTTTTTTTATCACATGACTGTCATTCCTCATACTTATGGTATAAATGTCATGTCAAATGTATTTATATAGCACATTAAAAGCAGTTATAAAACTGCACCACAGTGCTGCACAGAGACAACAACAATAATAAAAACTAGAGTATTAAACAATACTTCAATTAAAAGGCAAAGAATAAAAATGAGTTTTAAGAAGCGATTTAAAATAATCCAGGCTGTGGGCAGATCTAACCTGGACAGGTAAGATGTTCCATTAAACAGGAGCAGCAACAGAAAAAGCTCGATCTCCTTTCCTCTTAAGTCGAGTCCGAGGAACTGTCAGTAATAACTGATTATTTGATCGCAGGGTTCTGGACACAGACTGGAAATGTAAAAGGTCCTGAAGATAAGGGAGGGCTGACCCATTTAAAGCTTTGTAAGTTAATAAAAGAATCTTAAAGTCTATTCGAAAAGGAACAGGCAGCCAATGTAAAGATGCCACTATAGGCCTTATATGGTCATGCTTCCTGGTTCCTGTAAGGAGCAGTGCTGCTGCATTCTGGATCATCTGAAGTCGCTGCATCTGTGATTTATCCATTTATATAATGAATTACAGTAATCCAAACGAGACGTAACGAAGGCATGGACAAGTCCTTCAAAGACCTTAAAACAGAAATAAGATTTAACTTTTACTAAAATCCACAAGTGATAAAAACCAGATTTAATGGCAGAACTAACTTGTTAATCTAATTTTAAAGAAGTATCAAAAGTGAAACCAAGATTTCTAGGAGAGGTCTGACAGAACCAAGCTAAAGGACCAAGAATCTGATCTAAATTTGAAGTCTGAAATTTTTGACCAGATAATATAACTTGAGTTTTACTTTGATAGAGGTGAAGAAAGCTCTGTTCAATCCAAGATTTAACTTCATCCAGTCTGTCAGTAGCTGAAGACATTCATTCGTACCATTTTGTAGCTAAAGGGGCGTATAAATCTGTATGTCATCCGCAAAGCAGTGAAAGGAAATATTAAATTTATGAAAAGTCTGACCAAGAGGTAATAAATATAAGATAAATAAAATAGGACCTAAGATTGAGCCTTGGGGAACGCCGTGCTTTAAAGGTTTAGCCCTAGAACAGCATTGGTCCAGATGAACAAAGTTCTGTTGAAAGGCCAGTAGTTCTGAGCTACAAAATAAAAGCACACAGTTGAATAATTTGTGTAGAAGTTGTTTAACAATCTGTCTGAAAAACATGAGATGTTGTGTGAAACATAAATGAAAGCAACAATTTGTAATGTGTTATTGCCATTAAATTCAAAGTAAAAGTGTACAGTTTCTTACTTTTAACATTTAATACGTCTACTTTCAGTGTGAATACATTTCTGTCTGGATAACATTTGTAAATCCTTACATTCTGATTTTATTAACAGTTTTTTCAGAACTGGTGTTGTAACATTTAATCTTACTTCATTTATCTGCTCCAAGCTTTTTTCTTACAACATAAATGTATCTCAGGATGTAGTATTTTGTCTTTTATTTACTTGTATAAGTTTTTTCCAGGTGGAGGCTCCAAACCTGATGTATCCTGTGCCAGCATCCAGCTCAGCAGCTGCTGCTCACAGCTCCACTCCTGCATACATGTTGTCCCATCAGTATCAGCGTGAGTGTTTCACTGAGGAAAACTCTTCTACCTGTCAGCAGGTGGCAGCAGAGTTCAGCCATAAACAAGACATGACATGAACGAGTCAACGACATCACAAAGCAGAGAGGAAAGGTTTTACATCTGCTCATAGAAAACATTCAGCTGGCTCTAACGTAAAAACTCAATTTAACTTAAAAACAGGTTTTTCATTTCACCCCAGTGGCTGATATTTTGATAGTTTTTAATATTAATGTCTTTGTGTAATTTGTTCCAGGTGTACATTGGAAGTACACATGTACACATTAGTTGGATGAAGCTGCCATTTTTCAGACAATCAAGCATACTGGTGGTCAATCTAATTTCCCCCAGCAGTATGTGAGAGGGCCCGGAGAAGAAAAGATAGTAAAAGTCAGAGGTACAAACAGCTGGAGGAGCATTCTGCAGCTGATTAATTTAACTAGCAACAGAGCAATAAGACTGAATATAAAATCATTTTAGTGAGGCTGAGTCTGTCAGAGCTTCATCAGTCTGTGACAAACTGAACAATTTCACAATAATGTTCCTGAATGAAAACTGGGACAACAAACCTCAGGTTCCCCTCAGTTAACAGATCAGCTGTAGAAATAAGTTTCAATAATCACTGTTTCCATCAAGGTTTTTAAAGCACATTTTGAAGTATCACATCAGAAAAGGTGAATGGAAACGGCTTGATTCAAAAAAAATTTCCTCTGATTCACATCAAAGTTGATACGCTCACTGCAGGTGGTTTTTGGTTTTTCTAAAAGAGTTAATGTCCAAAAAGAGATAGAAACACATTTTTTAGAATCAGGTCTGACGTAGCGAACATTTTCCTCACATGTTGATCAGCTGTTCTCGCTGTCTGTCTGAAACCGGTCCTGGTACCAGAGCGAGTGCAGCTGGACCCTCCCCCTGCTGTTGGTGCATTCTCAGTCCTGTAACCTGGAGAGAGTCACATTTCTTCCTCTACGTCTCCAGACAGCAGTAAAATCACCAAAACTAGTTGATAACAGAATCATTACAACTTTCCTGATAGTAGAAACACGTTCCTGATAACTTCTGTCCATGGTCCTGAGACGTGACTTTTACTTCCTGTTTATTAAACACGTGTATCTGACGTAACTGATTCACTTCAAGCCATTTGATGGAAATACGTCTGATTCGCATTTCTTCCTTTTTACATTTTTGCAAAATTTTAAAAATTCGCTCAAAATTCAAATTAAAATTGGATGGAAACACGGCTAATTTCGAAAAAAATTACATTTTTCGACAAAATGTTTTTGCACTAGGATGAGGTGGTTTTTCAGTCGTATCTAAATTGGTGTTTTTCACAAAACTGCAATGGAAACACTTTTTTCACATCACAGGAGTCACGTGATCAACAACCGTCTGTTTCTACTGGTGAAAAACACTAAGGATGTCCCGATACCACTTTTTCACTTCCGATACGATAC
>NW_013953371.1:47522-49104 GCF_001266775.1 Austrofundulus limnaeus
GTAAAATAAACATTGTGTAAAATATATATTAAAAACATTAAAATTTAAGTTATGGTTATTTAAGTTATTGGAACTAAGCTGGAAAAATAAATACAAAGGTCATTTAGATGATAAAACATGAAGTAAAGTTGTCCTTTTTAATTTATTTGGTGCATTTTATGTATTTATCTATTTAAAGGTTCATTTATCTGTTTCTGCTTTTATTTCTAATTATGTCAGTGTTGGTCCTCCATACTGCAGAACATGAAGAGGTAGTTCAGTGACTGGATCAGGTGTGTTGGAGCAGGAAACATGTAAAACATGTAGGACTGCAGCCCCCCAGGACCAGGACCACCCCTGGTCTAAAGGGAACAAACTAGAAGCTGATTGGAAACCAAGATGTCTTAATATTTGATTTAGATATTTGTTTCTTTAAGACTCAAACAGGTGATTGTTTAGGACTAATAATGTTGTCTGAAGGAGACAGGAGTGCATTTAAAGCTGATTGTTGTTTTAACATCTGTTTAAAACCATTGCTCAGTAGAAATGTTTGACTCTAACACTGTGTGATCTGTTTGTTGTGTTGAATGGTTTTACAGCTCTGATGTTGCTCAGCTTGTTTAGTTCTGATGTCTACAACAAGCATGCACTGGATGTGTTTGTGTTGCATGACGTAGCAAGTTGTTACTAATATAACATCCTGTGTGACTTCCAGCCTACCCCCAGGTCAACCAGTACCCACCTGGAGCTGGGGGGCCCCCTTTCTATCAGCCTCTTCAACACCCCTCTGCAGAACCCTCCTGCCCACCCCCTCCTCCTGGTTTCCTCCCTCCTCACTATGCAGGACAGCCTCCTGCCCAGGGCCTGTCCTCTTCTCCTCCCTCTCACCCTCATTTATTTCTGACCTCCTGCTCTTTTCCTGCTCCTCCATCTTCCGGAGTGTCTTTCCAGCATGGTGGTCCAGGATCTCCTGTGTCGTACGTGCCTCCTCCAGCAAGCGGAGTTTCAGGTACACATCTAGACCCTGAGCTGAGCCCGGCCTCTAGGAGAACAGGTCTGCATGGCCAGGGGATTCTGATGTTATCAGTCCATGAAATGGACGTTATTAGGTGTTATCAGTCCCATACAATGGCTTCAGAGGGTCCCTACTGTGCCTTCTAGGCTTCAGACTGTCCCAACAGTGTCCCTTACTGGGTTAATATATCAATGACAATGAATGTGTAAATAACCAAAAGATATCGTAATAAATATTTTGTGTCTGTGTCGGTCTCTTGGTCTAACACTGTACCCATTGCCCTATTGGAAGGCCACAGTATTCAACTGTTGGAGGGCGGGGTCTTTGGTGCTAACCATGTCATTTTGCTCTAAAGTTAACCTTAGTGGCTTTAAGCCTCATATTAACCAGATTTTTTCATACCTAATATTAACCAGATAGTGGTTTTATGTCTCATATTAACCAGATAGTGGTTTTATACCTCATATTAACCAGATAGTGGTTTTATGTCTCATATTGACCAGATAGTGGTTTTATGTCTCATATTAACCAGATAGTGGTTTTATACCTCATATTAACCAGATAGTGGTTTTATGCCTCATATTAACC
>NW_013953371.1:52306-59770 GCF_001266775.1 Austrofundulus limnaeus
ATTCATAGAACCGTAGTTACATACGTAACTTTCGTTTTATGTCTCATATTAACCAGATAGTGGTTTTATGTCTCATATTAACCAGATAGTGGTTTTATGTCTCATATTAACCAGATAGTGGTTTTATACCTCATATTAACCAGATAGTGGTTTTATGCCTCATATTAACCAGTTTTTTAATGCCTCATACTAACCAGATAGTGGTTTTATGCCTCATACTAACCAGCTGACAATCAGAAGCCATTCTATGGGACGGGGAACCTGCTAACTGTCACAGGTGGGACATTCTGAAGCCATTCTATGGGACTGATAACGCCTAATAAGGTCCATTTCATGGATGATAACATCTGAAGCTGGTGGCATGGCTGTAATCCTCCTTTGTCTCTTTCTCTCTGTCGTTCATACAAACTCACTCAGCATGAACCAGCTCAAAGATTTAAGTTTCCTTTTATTCACTCAGTCTCAACACAGACAAGTTTTATTAAGTCATCATCCTGCAGGAAGGGAGGATCTGCACGTCTTTACTAGCTGTGCTGTAAAAGCACCAGTCTTAAATGTATCTTACTGGGCTGCAGCCAGTTGGTGAGCAATATTCAACTACCTCACAGAGGCACACAGTCCTGTCACTTGTGTTTTGAACATAAATAAATTGTGACAACTTTTCTTTTGAAATGGTTGCAGAGTTCTTGAACCTGTCTCAAGAGCACCAGAGCTGTATTTGAACCCCCACACAAGTGCTCCTCTCTGTCCAGGGCTCTCACATCCAAAAACATGCATGGATTTTACGCTTAAGTCTGACGTACCCCTGAAAAAAGACATTGGCCAGTGTCTATAAAAATGGGACACTTGTAAGTAACTACTCATGTCCCAAACACAAAATGACTGACTGTAACCAGGAGCTCAAGTTGGGACGGAAAGTTTTTAAGCTTAATTCTACAACCAAGAGGTTTATTTAGCTCTGAGTTTATTGTCTAATGTATAAATCATTTCATAAATCCAGTGGTGGGCACCAGCCCGTTAAAGTGCAAATACGCTAATTGCAGACCTAAATATTTCATTTGAGCTTTAGCGGTCTTACTAATTTTTATAACTCATAAGCAGATTTGCTCTTTCTAAAATTAAAAAGCAGTACCACTAATAACTAATTATCTAGCAGTCATCATTATGTTGAACAGCAGAAGGTATGACTGTCAATGAATCACAACACATGTGATCTATCCAACAGCACCCCTCCCAGATAAACACTCTTATTGTGAAGGTATACATCCTGCTGACTGTTGCTTTGGGTCAGGGTTCTGATTTCCCACAATGCTTTGTGTCTGCTTACGTAGCAGGAAGGCAATGGTTAGAACTTCCTGTCCCAGCTAAAACAGTAAACATTTGTAATCCATACTAAAATTTTGTATGTATTGATTTATTTTACTTTACAATCGGAGCTCCTTTAAAAAAAATAAAGTTTAAACGCTGCAGCTCAAAAGCAATTGGCCAATGGAGTTAGAGACTCAGAAATGATTTAAAGATGTTATGCTGGTGAAGACTGACATCTAGTGGTCAACTGGAGCAACTACAGGGAAAATTATAAAATCCAAGCTCTTATTTTAAAGGGAAGATAGTTTCCTGTACTCCGTGCTTTCATTTCCCGTCACAAATCAAATTCGTCATGTTCCCAGAATGCATCGCTTCAGTTTTCCAATAAACAGTTTTAAAATTACTTTATAGATTTATTTAATGAAAAATCTACAACAAACAAAAGAAAAAGATAAAGAAGCAGCCGATCTAGCAATCCTCAACAACTTTTTAATTTTTACACCAGGAGCCAAGGGTCTGTTTCAGGAAATCACATCCCCAGCAATCAGTGGTTTTAGGATTAAGGTGTAAAAGAGTTCATATACCACTAGTTAGCAGTGTTGTACATATGTTGTACATGAATTGTCTGCTAGTAAGTGTCAAATTGAACTTGCGCTTAAAATTAGGTTCCACTAGTTTTTCTATGGCATAAGTGCTTTTGAAGTTGCGAACCTAAATTATTTCATAAGCGCTTTAGAAATTGCAGAAGTAATTTTTGGATTAGCGCTGCCCACCACTGCATAAATCAAACCAAACATGCTGTTTATTACATTTTCTCTGAAACACAGTAATGAATTAAGAGTTTAACAAATTTCTGATCAATCAATTTCAGATATCTGGAGTCGTGTGACACAGTTCCTTTAAACTTATTGCATCAAACTAGTTTCTTATTGGTGCCAGTGACGTGCGGTGAGGTTCATGGACGTGAGGCACTCAGTTCATCAGAATCAGATTTACAAATATATGAACCTACAGAACAACTTATTCACTTATTCCCACCACTGGTTATAAGTTTACAAGTTTTTAAATAGTATTTAATAAATAGTAGTGTTTAATTTGATAGTAATAACATAAATTCATTGACGTTACAGTAATGTGAGAAAATCATTTATCTTTTTAGCAAAAATGATTTAGTAAAAGTGTGAGTTGGTTGTTGTAGCTGCTGTGAAGTCTTTAGGCAGCTAACTGCTCACAGTCTGTTCATGGACTTATGTTGTTAAATGTAAAAGAGAAAAAAGGCCAAATGTTCAGCTACAGGTTGGATCAGAAATCTGTTGTCAGGTAATCTGGTTTTCTTTTCAGCTGTTCACTAACAGCTCCCTGATTGTCTGTGTGAATGTCAGACACAATCAGTGATGGATAAATGTCCAAATCATTGCATTGATACTTTTCTTAGTTGATAATTTACTTTAGACTTTAAAATAAACATCACATCTCTGTTCTGCTGATTAAATAATAATTAAATAAAATCAGTAAATAATGATCATTATTTCATCAAAATTACAATAAATTCATGAATTGTTGAATTATCAGTCAACTGTTGATTAAACAAATCAAGATTGAATTCATACATTTACCTGCTTTATAAAATGTTTGAACAGTGGTATTTTACACATCTTCATGTGAACATTTATGGTTAAGGCTGATGATGAATAAAGAAAATAGAGAGTAATGGTATTTTTAAGATTGTGAAGCTCATTTCAGTTGAGTTTTTTTAACTATCAGTTTCATTTAAAGACGTGTTTATTTTCCAATAGGTGTAGCTTGTGTTGGCAGCGTTTAGTTTCTAACAGATGGTGAATTTGATCACATAAAATAGCTTAAATAAATAAGCTTGTTACGCTCATAGAAGGTAGATACCAGTTCTAATTTATATTTACTGATAGTCTTAATGGAAAAAGTTAAATTTAACAAGTGTTGTTAATGAATAACTACTATTTTTAGTTTAAGATCAGATTACAAAGATAAGGAACTTTGTGGGTTTAAAACAAAGTTCCTATATAAGCACAATACAAAGAGTATTAAAATGTTTTAAAAAAATGAAACACTGTAATGATTTTTTGTCTGTAGGGCCTCAGAACGGCTGGAATGACCCCCCAGCTCTGACTCGAGCACCAAAAAAGAAGGCAAGTCTGCATTCATTTAATATAAGTTCAAGTCATTTAACATTTCATTCATTAAACAGCTGAGTTTACCTTTGATACATTTTAATGAGGTTTTTGAATAGAAAGCAGAAAGTATACATTAACTTGAAATGAACAAATTATTTGAATGTATTGTACAAATATTACAAAATATATTACTATCTGAAAACCAAAATCCTTTTTGTTCTGTTTTCCCTTAATCAATGCATTTATTGCATTTATTCTGCAACTTTCCCTTTTTTTAGTTGCATTTTTCTGCTTTTCCATCCATCCGTTTTTTTCCGCTTATCCGGGGTCAGGTCGTGGAGGCAGTAGCCTAAGCAGAAGAACACCTTAACAGGTAGGCATCCTAACCAGATGAACCACCTCAACTGGCTCTTCTGGACGTGGAGGAGCAGCGGCTCTACTCTGAGTCCCTCCTGGATGACTGAGCTTCTCAGCCTATCTCTAAGGGAGAGCCCAGACACCCTGCAGAGGAAACTCATTTCAGCTGCTTGGATCTGTGATCTCCTTCTTTCAGTCACTACCCAAAGCTCCTGACCATAGATGAGGGTAGGAACGTAGACCGATCGGTTTCACCACGACAGACCAGTAGAGCGCCCGCATCACTGCAGCCGCAGCACCAATCCACCTGTCGATCTCCTGCTCCATTTCCCCCTCATTCATGACAAAGGACTTTTAACTCCTTCACTTGGGGCAGGACCTCTTCCTCGACCCGGAGGAGGCACTGCGGTTCAAGACCATGGTCTGGGATTTAGAGGCACTGATCCTCATCCTGACTGCTTCACACTCAGCTGTGCACCACTCCAGTGAGAGCTGGAGATCAGGATCTGATGAAGCTAATAGGACCACATCTACAAAAACCTCTGCCCCTCTCTTCACCCATGCGGCCGCAGATCATAGGAGATGACAACAAAGTCGATTATTGAACTCCGTCCTAATGCATCTTGGTGCCAAGAGCATATTCGTATGAACACCCTTATTCTTGAGCATGGTGTTTGTTATGGACAATCCATGACGAGCACAGAAATCCGTCCTTCCGTTTTCTGGCGCTTATCCGGGGTCAGGTGTCGGGGGCAGCAGTCTAAGCAGAGAGACCCAGACTTCCCTCTCTCCAGCCACTTGGACCAGCTCCTCTGGGGGAATCCCAAGGTGTTCCCAGGCCAGCTGAGTGACATAGTCCCTCCAGCATGTCCTGGGTCTTCCTCTGGGTCTCCTCCCAGTGTGATGAGCCCGGAACACCTCACCAGGGAGGCGTCAAGGAGGCATCCAAACCAGATGCCCGAGCCACCTCAACTGGCTCCTCTCGACGTGGAGGAGCAGAGGCTCTACTCTGAGTCCCTCCCTGATGACCGAGCTTCTCAACCTATCTCTAAGGGAGAGTCCAGACACCCTGCGAAGGAAACGAATTTCGGCCGCTTGTATCCACTATCTCGTTCTTTCGGTCACTACCCAAAGTTTGTGACCATAGATGAGGGTAGGAACGTAGACCGACCGGTAAATCGAGAGCTTTGCCTTCTGGCTCAGCTCTCTCTTCACCACAACAGACCGGTACAGCGCCCGCATCACTGCAGACGCAGCACCTATCTGCCTGTCGATCTCCCGCTCCATTCTTCCCTCATTCATGAACCCCGAGATACTTGAACTCCTCCACTTGAGGCAGGACCTGCTCCCCGACCCAGAGGCGGCACGCTACCGGTTTCCAGCTCAGGACCATGGTCTCGGATTTGGAGGCACTGATCCTCATCCTGGCCGCTTCACACTCGACTGTGAACCACTCCAGTGAAAGCTAGAGATCAGGATCTTATTAAGCCAATAGGACCACATCATCCACAAAAAGCAGAGATGCGATCCTAAGGTCACCAAAAAGGATCCCCTCAACACCTTGGCTGCTCCTAGAAATTCTGTCCATAAAGGTTATGAACAGAATTGGTGACAAAGGGCAACCTTGGTGGAGTCCAACTCTCACCGGAAACGAGTCAGACTTACTACCGGCAATGTGGACCAAGCTCTGGCACCGGTCATACAGGGACCTAATGGCCCGTATCAATGGGCCTGGTACCCCATACTCTCAGAGTATCCCCCACAGGAGTCCCCGAGGGACACGGTCAAACACCTTCTCCAAGTCCACAAAACACATGTGGACTGGTTGGGCAAACTCCCATACACCCTTCAGGACCCTGCTGAGAGTGTAGAGCTGGTCCGCTGTTCAACAACCAGGATGAAAACCACACTGCTCTTCCTGAATCCGATATTCGACTATCAGACGGACCCTCCTCTCCAGGATCCATGAATAGACCTTACCAGGGAGGCGCAGAAGTGTGATCCCCCTATAGTTGGAACACACTCTGTGGTCCCCCTTTTTAAATAGGGGGACCACCACCCCAGTCTGCCAATCCAGGGGAACTGCCCCCAATGTCCACGCGATATTGTAGAGTCGCGTCAACCAATGCAACCCCACAATATCCAGAGCCTTAAGGAATTCCAGTCTAATCTCATCCACCCCCGGCGCCCTGCCACCAAGGAGCTTTTTAACCACCTCAGTGACCTCAGCACCAGAGATTGGAGAGTCCGACCCAGGGTCCCCAGGCTCTGCTTCCTCATGGGAAGATGTGTTGGTAGGATTGAGGAGGTCTTCGAACTATTCCGCCCACCGACCCACAACGTTCCAAGTTGAGGTCAGCAGCGCACCATCCCCACCATAAATAGTGTTGGTGGAGAACCGCTTTCCCCCACGAGATGCCAGATGGCAGACCAGAATCACCTCAAAGCCATTCTATGGCCTCTCCGAACTCCTCCCACGACCGAGTTTTTGCCTCAGCGACCACCCGAGCTGCAATCCGCTTGGACTGTTGATACCTATCAGCTGCTTCCAGAGTCCCACAGGCCACAAAGACCCGATAGAACTCCTTCTTCAGCCTGACAGCATCCCTCACCGCCAGTGTCCACCAGTGGGTTCGAGGGTTGCCGCCACGACAGGCACCGACAACCTTACAACCACAGCTCAGGTAAGCCGCCTCAACAACGGAGGCACGGAACACGGCCCACTCAGACTCAATGTCCCCCTCCTCCCTGGGAACAAGTTCGAAGTTCCAGCTGAGGTGTAAGTTGAAGCTCCGTCTGACGGGAGACTCTGACAGACGTTCCCAGCAGACACTCACTATATGTTTGGGTCTGCCAGGTCTGACCGGTATCCTTCCCCACCAACGGAGCCAACTCACCACCAGGTAGTGGTCAGTTGAAAGCTCCGCCCCTCTCTTCACCCAAGTGTCCAAAACATGTGGCTGCAGGTCCGATGAAATGACAACAAAGTCGATCATCAAGCTGCAGCCTAGGGTGTCCTGGTGCCAAGAGCACATATGGACACCCTAATGTTTGAACAGGTGTTGGTTATGGACAATCCATGATGAGCACAGAAGTCCAATAACAAAACACCGCTTGGATTCAGGTTGGGGGGGGGGGGGCGGTTCCTCCCAACCATGCCCCTCCAGGTCTCACTGTCATTACCCAGGTGAGCATTAAGGCCTCCACATACTCTCTCTGAACTATATCTAGTCGGAACCTCTCAACCTCACAGACTAGCTCAGGCCCCTTCCCTACCAGCTTCTGTAGCCAAGGATCAGACCACCAAGGTCCTCTCCCTCGACCACTGCCCAACACACAATGCATCCGGCCCCTGCCTGTTGGCCCCTCCCACAGGTGGTGACCCCTTGGGAATGGGGATCCACTTCTCCTCTTAGGGCTCCATGGGTAAAAGCCTGGCCACTAGGTGCTTGGCAGCATGCCCCACCTCCAGGGCTGGCTCCAGAGTGGAGTCACGGTGAGGGAATCATTGTTTTCATTGATATTACTCATAAGGGCTCTTTGGGCTGCACTTTGTCTGATCCCTCAACCAAAACCTGTCTACCTCAGGTGTCCCTATCAGGGGCATGAAGACCCTGACAGCATAGCTCATAGGATCAGTGTGTGTGTA
>NW_013953371.1:60496-62011 GCF_001266775.1 Austrofundulus limnaeus
TTTTTATTCATTAAATAAATTTTTTAAATTTTGTTCCACAGTATCAAATTCTGCAACTTGATAGACATGAAACAAACCCTTTTTTTTTTTGTCTTTACGCAGATGGTTCCAGAGAATTACAGCCCACCGGCCCCTATCACTGCTCCCATCATGGCCCCACTGCCTGCCGACCCACAAACCCAGCCAGTGTCATCTGGAGCCCCTCAGACAGTGGTGCAGGGTCCACACATGGGCCAGGTGCCTTTCTCAGGCCTGCAGCAGCAGCTTCCACCAACAGTGCTCAACTCCAGCGTGGAAGGTGCACCAGGAGCTCCTACAGGAGACAACATCCATGTCAGTAGATCTTTAACACTGGATTTCAAGAAGGAAAGATGAACTTTAGTTTAACTGATTTGTGTTATAATTATTTTGTTAGCCTCTGCAGTCGATCCCCACTGAGAAGATCATGAAGAAACCCCTCCCTGAGGAGCACCTGGTTCTCAAGACTACATTTGAGGGTCTGATCCAGAAGTGTTTGGTTTTAGCCACTGACCCTGTGAGTTACCCAGCTCTACTCAGCTCATATCTTTGCTCACTTCTTCTCATGTTTTACTAATAATTGTCCCTATTTTGACACTCAGTGTCTCACCGTGTAGGAAGACCATGAGAGCTTCATCATTAATTATAGCCATGTTGTGACACAGCTGGTTCTGGCCTCAGATTCCTGTTTAGCAGCAATTCACACTGCACAAGAAATGAATCTGGTCTACAGTAGAGATGGGGGATAAGCAACCTTTTTTAGTCTCTTGTCAATTAATTTATAGAAGAAAATGATTTCCTTTTTGAAAAATATCTTTTCATTCTATAAAGGTTTAAACATCCAGAGGTTAAAGACGTATAACATCAAGTCTACAATAACTTTCACCTTTAACTGCTTTATAAACCTTAGTGCTTCATCTTTCATGTTGTTATTTTTACTGGTTTTATTCATGATTCATTTAAATTGATTCTTGCTATATTTTTGTAATAAATTGCCATAAAAGACAAAGCTGGTTCCTTAAGTTTGAGTATTTTGGCCTGAGATAAGATTTCTCTGCATATCATACATATCTCACACGTCAGTAAATATGAGTCTGATTAAAAAGGTGAATAAATACTGGTCAGTAACTGACCTGGTGCCTCAGCTTGGTAAAAGTGGAGTGTTATCACCCTGTCGGTTTGTCTCCTAACAACTGGCTACCTATGAGATGAACATGGAAATAATTTCATAATATTTAGTGATGCTGTGCAGGAGTCGTGTGCATGGCCCAGACCTCTCATCCTGTGCTGTTTTTATCTGTTCCCAGCAAACTAAGAGAAAACTGGAGGAAGCAAACAAACGCTTGGAAGTTCTCTATGACAAACTCCGAGAGGAGACGGTAAGTGTTCAGTCAGTGAGCTTTGTGTAAAACTCACTCAAACCAACAGGTTATTACATTTAAGATATGTATTTCTACCTGTGTTCAGATATACATAAATTGAAGAGTTACATTTAAC
>NW_013953371.1:62106-67504 GCF_001266775.1 Austrofundulus limnaeus
AATAATAATAATTATTATTTACTTAACATCTTCCAACAATGACTTGCATCGACCAAAGTGCTTCACAAGGTAAAACAAATAAAAACAAGCCATAACAAATCCGTACAAGTTAAAAACACAAATTACAATAAAAGAAAGTAAAAAATATTTATAAGATGCTAAAAATTAAACATCAATGCCCTTTTGAATAAATAGGTCTTAAGTTGGGCTTTGAACAGAACCAGGTCAGAGACGGCACGCAGCTCAGAGGGAAGACTATTCCACGCTGTTGGACCAGCCACAGAAAAGAACCGGTTCCTTTTCTTGCTCTTAGAGCGAGGCACCTCCAGCAGACCGTAAAGTTCTACTGGGCTGGTGGATTTTCAAAAGTTCAGAAATGTAGGGTGGTGCAAGGCCATGCAAGGCTTCAAAAACAAATAACAGCTTAAATTGTATTCTTTAATGAGGCAAGAATTCTTTAGGATTATTAGTAGACCTTTCCTCTGCCTTTGATACTGTTGATCATACATTCTACTACACAACCTGAGGAACATTGGGATATCGGGTTCTGTATTAAACTGGTTTAATTCATACCTCTCCAACTGCTCTTTCTCAGTACTTCAAAATCAAACTTATTCTGAACCAGCCCAACTCACTTGTGGCGTTCCACAGGGTTCAATCCTGGGGCCCCTCCTTTTCCTTCTCTACATCCGCCCACTAAGGCAGTTTTCATGATGTTTCCTATCACTTCTACACTGATGACCTGCAGTTATACTGCTCTTTTAACAAGTCAAGTCCCCACAAGCTGATCTCTTTCTTAGACTGTATCACAGAAGTCAACAAATGGCTCTCTGACAACCTGCTACTCCTTAACTGTGACAAGACAGAAACTCTGATCCTGGCACCTGAAAATAAGATCCTTCAGATAAAAGAACAACTGGGCTCTCGGGTCGACTGTTAAAAAGAACATATGAAATCTGGAGTCAGCTTTGATTCAGACCTGTCACTAAATAAACACGTCACAAATCTAGTTACCTCATGCTGTTTTCAACTCCGTAACATTTCTAAACTTCACCGCCTCCTGCCTGCCTCTGACCTGGAAATGGTAATCCATGCCTTTATCTCAACCTGGCTTTACGTTAACAGTCTGTTCACCTGCCTAAATCAGAAATAATTAAACCAGCTCCAACTTGTTCAAAACTCTGCTGCTAGACTTCTAACTAGAACATCTAAATCCTCTCACATCACCCCTGTATCATCAGACCTCCACTGGCTACCTGTACAATTCAGACTCAGGTTCAGAGTCCTGATTCTCACTTTTAGAGCTCTACACGGCCAAGAGCTGAACTACATCTCTGGTCTTCTCTCGCCTTATAACCCCAAACACAACCTGCGCTCACAAGACCAGAATCTTCTCTTGGTCCCCCGTACTCGCTTCAAGACCCCTGGTGACTGTGCCTTTTCCTCAACGGCTCCCAGACTGTGGAACGCCCTTCTGCCCTATAAGATCTGTTGAAAACACCGACTCCTTTAAAAAACAACTAAAAACACACCTCTTCACTCAAACATTACACTGGATATATTCAACACCTCACAACTTGAGTTTACAAGCCCTGACTAACAATCATGTGTGTTATTCTGGTCTGGTATCCATCCCCTCCACCTGTAAGGATGAGAGATAAACTGAACTCCTTTTGTTTTTGTTTTAAATATTGAATGTATTGAATGTCTAATTTGTACAGTTAATGTTATTTTTTTCTTTTTCTTTCTGATAATGAGTGAACAGCACCTTGTGAAATCCTTTTCTGTGAAAGGCGCTATATAAATAAACTTTACTTACTTGTTTCTAGTGACTGTTACAGTTCACTGAGGTTATGTTAGCATTCCTTTCAGGTTCAGATGTATATTTTGTAATTAATATATCGCTGGTCTATAATCTGAGGGAGGGGTCTAAGTGTGGTTGTGTCCTCCTACATGGTGCTGGTGCAGTTACACAGAGCCTTGTTTAGGTTGAATAAAGGTAGTTTTTTGTTTTATATTGTAAAGTTCTTGTTGACTTTAATCAGTTCCCACGGCTGTGGATCTGGTGGTGCACACTTCTCATATTTTACGTTTTTTGGATTAGTTTAAGGCTGTTGTGTTTTGGAGGCCTGGTTTATTTGTGTAGTTATTACAACATTCACACCAACATAACTGTTCCTGTCTGCAGCTGTCCCCCGCCATCATAGGAGGACTTCACAACATGGCCAGGGCCATCGTGTGTCGGACCTACACAGAGGGTCTGAACATCCACACTCACATCGTCAGCAGCAGCAACTTCAGTGAGACCTCGGCCTTCATGCCCGTCCTCAAGGTGCTGCTGACACAGGCCAACAAACTGGGGGTGTGACGGGTCGGGGGGTCCCGACTGCTTCAAGGTGGACCTGAGGGTCCATCAGCTGTGTGATTCACAGGGAGCAGCTTCTCACTCGTTATTAACAGTGTTCAGTTCTTTGTGTCATTTATCTTTTTAACATGCAACTCAAATACAAGCAATCTGTTCAGTGTTGAGTTAAATACAGTAAGAGCTGCTAAAAGCACAGCTTAAAGCCCCCAGGAACAGACAAACCTCTTAAACTCAGCTTTACTTCAAATCATTAACATGCAAACATCTTATTGTAACTTCATTAAAAATGTAAAACAAACTGAGAGGATGTAAAATGGGCATTTTAAGCAAAAAGAGTTTTTTAGTATTTGACCCTCATACAGACACGTCCTGCAGGTAACTCTGCTGGTCAGGGAGCATCTCTTCATTTCCACAGGTCCAATGATTCAGTGTGGAGGAGGGACACCTTTCCTCCACCTTAACTCCCACTTCTCATCTCTTCAACATAAACTAGAATGACTGAAACAGATGCTGAGCATCAGTAACACACACACCAAGTAAACCGCTTTGTTAGGGGTGTGGACCAGCTGCTGAGGGGACTCGTGTGTTACTACTTCAAATTTTTACATTTTCACTAAACTGAATATATAATAATCACTGTCCAAACCTAATTCAAGTTCACTTGATCCAAATACATGGTTCCCTTAAAGAAGACCAATTATGGGTCGTAGAAATGTTTATGGTATGTCTGTGGGCTATCCAGACCATGTTCATTCAATTTAATGCTCAAAATAATTCTCAGATAATAAAATTTCCCATTTTCTAGTTCTGCTGCTCTGACTTCTGTTCAGAAGAGCTGTTTATGTTAATGAGCTCTGTTGGTAACGCCCTCCAAAAATCTGTTGACATTAACTCCGCCCTCCAAAAATCTGTTGACATTAACTCCGCCCTCCAAAGCCAGCGTTTACGTTAGCATGGCTAATAATAGCAGAAGCTCCGTTGTACAACCATATGAGACCCAGAGGCAGAGTCGTGGTCGCAGCTTCTTTTTTTTCTTTCCCTCCTCTGCTCTGTGCTCACTCTGCATGCTGTTACCAGAGCAGGGAGCAGCAGCGGTCAAAATACCTCAGAAACTAGAACAAATAGGCTTTAACAAGGCTTTAATAAGATAAACAATAGAGCTACATGAGAAAACGTGTTCATAATGAACTAAAATAAATAATTAAATAGTGTCCATGCTGGTCTCAAACCCTGGTCTCCCACTCTCTGGTCCAACACTCCACCCATTGCCCTGTTGGAGGCTTGTTGTGAACAGAGCTACACATTACACAACAACACTGTGACGACTTTTTATACTGAGGAGGAGGAGCCTCACCTGGGGGTTGTTAGGTAAGGGGCTGAACGCAGGTTCTGGTGGGTTGTTGTACGGCTTGTGACATCACAAAATGACTGAAGTATAAAACTTGTCGTTAATACACATTAAAAATACATTTACTTACAGTAAATATGCCCCTGGGTGCATTTTTTGTTCCTAGGACTGTTTTTTTAAAAGTACATACCCAAAGTTGAGTAAAAAAAAAAACTTTAAAAAGTGAATTTTGCATAATAGGTCCCCTTTAAATAAAAGTATAAAGAATAAAGTTAAGATCAGTTCATTCAGCCTGTTGCAAAACCACTGAAGCAACGCTTTTATTGTCCTGTTTCTCATGACGCAGCTTTGAAATTATTCAAATTATACATTAAAACATGTATCTTAATCAAAAATAATGTTCTCATTTTTTAGTTTGGGTACCTCACAGCCTGTAGACAAAAAATATATGAAAAACAATTAAAGGAGTCTTGGGTTATGGGTGAAACCAGTGAGAAAAAGCAGCTCTAAAACTCAGACTGATACAGAAACCTCACTCAGAGTTTAAAGGGCCAATATTATGTGTTTCTCAGGCATATATTTAAATTCTATACCATAATAAAGTATCTATGTTACCTTTAGTTGTTATTAAAATGTTGTTTTTATGTTTAAATAGAAAATAAACTTATCTTCTCATCACTTCCTCTTCTAAACGCCTTAAAATTGGTCTCTGTCTCTTTAAGAACCTCCTTCCTGTCACGACTCTGTGCCTGGGGTGTGCGACTAAAAAGGCAAAGGTCAGGAGCTCCAAAACATAGAATTATTTTATTGACAAAAAACAAAGTGATCACTCTTTAACAAACTCAAACATAAGTCATGAATCTTCAAAAACGTAAAATGACAAAAAGGTCTCGACTTGAATAAGATACAAAAATACTCAGCAAGGAGGAAGTTCAGCTTAAAGACACGTCCCAGAGGTGTTTCTGGTACCAAAAGGTGTTTCTGGTACCAAAAGGTGTTTCTGGTCTCCACCTGTCGTTTTGCTCCTCAGCATGGCTTCATAAAAACACTGCAGGATTTCTCAAACATGATGAATGAGTCAGAGCAAGGCTTTGGACATGTTTTTATGGGAGTATAACATTATAACATGATATAAAACTGAAAACTGTTGGTTTTACGTGATATTGTCCCTTGAAGTAGGTCACAGAAAGTTAACTTCACATGACCAAACTGGTATTTTCACTTGTTTTAAACACTTCTCCTCATGAATCAGGAAACCTCACCTTGTTCACCTGCTGTCAGACTTGTGCAGCAAAGCTTTGATGCCTTATGAATACATGAGATTTTCTCATTAAAGCGCTTCCTTTGGTCATTTTAAAGCAGCAGACCTGCAGAGAAATGATGACGTGTTTGTTTTAAACACCATGCAGCATGGTGTTATCCAGATGAAATAGTGCCAGTTATTTTAAAATGCTTCTTTGTGTTTTAAAGGCACAGTGTGTAGGATTTTGTCAATTCTTTTAGCCTAAATTGAGATAATCACTGATGACAATAATGAAAACATGTCTAATCATTGCAGACAAAGACCGTGTTTTATCATTTTTACCTTATAAAAAGCTGTTTATATCTCCATGGTCGCGGGTCGCCACACAGGCAGCCACCATCTTGTCTACGAAGGCTCATGAAGGACAAACTGCGGTGGCGGC
>NW_013953371.1:69974-74173 GCF_001266775.1 Austrofundulus limnaeus
CCCCCCCCCAGCGTGCTGCGCGGCGCAGGTGGTCTCAGATGTTGTGCTGTTGTGCGCGATCACAGAACTGCTGTGACGCCACTTAAAGTTTTGCTAAAAACTTAGAACAGACCTCTTTCTGAGTTTAAAGTGCTGACTGGTTTTAATACACGCTGAATGCGATTTCACTGCGTAAATTAACCTCTGTAATTTAAAGGCGCAGAACAAAAGCCTCAGTGAACTTTTCTGCGTTGTTCCAGCCGCTGTGATGTGATTTTGCTGTCTGCATTTTAAGCTGTGTTTCGCTGCTTGCGTTTTTTTTTTTTGTTTGTTTTAGCTGTGTGTTTAAAAGCTGTGCCAATATAAATGCATGAAGCTGCGTCTTCTGCTCAAATTGAAACCAGTTAATTGCTCACTGCTGAGTGAACAGCGATTTTGTTTCCTTAAAGGCACAGTGCATGACCTTGTTTTGACTACAAAAATCCGCCATTTTCAACCCGTAAGGCAGCCATAAAAACTACAGTTCCCACATACGACGTCGTGACGTCATCACGCAGACGTAGCCCCTTCAAGGGACGTCTCCATCTGGTGGACAAGCGAAAGTACTGCAGTTGTAAGCTTATTCAGCTGGGTCAAACAGACTGTAGTGTATGGGGTCAAATCTGTGTCAACAACAGTAAATCAGCAAATCTTTGTTTAATTCAAATTAAACAAATTTAAGAGCTTCTTCAATACAATTAAGGTCTTTAAACAGTTGTGAAGTTGTTTTAATGTGTTTTTAAATACATTTAAATAACTTAACAATTAAAAAAAATTTTAGCCCTGACTTAACAAGCAACATACATAGTTGAACACCTTTGCTTATTTACATAAACTAAATAAACTTAGTGTAATAAGGTAACAGTAACCAGGCTTCCTTTTCACATAGGTTTATCATTTACTTTAAGCATCACACATTCAACTAAGGTATCTGATTGCTCAATCAAGTCTAACTTACATTTTATCCTTTGTACAGAACTTCAAGCCAACGAAGCTTGTCTTTAAGTCAAACAACAAACAAGATGGCTGACCCAGCCTCTAAAGCAGAACCCTCCTCAACCAAGCCTGAAACAAAGGGGGCTTCTGAAACACTAGAACCTTTAGAACAGGCTCTAATTACACTCACCTCCTCAGTACTCCCTGGCTACCTGGAACAGCTTCTGTCCAGTGATACCAGTGTGCTGAATGACATCACAGAGAATTTAATATCAACAGTCCTAGATTCTAAACTTAAAGATAAGGAAGCACACAAAGCGCTAGCTAGCCTAGCCTGTGTTTTAGCAACTCGCTTGAAGACTGCTGACAAACTAATATCGCAAGCAGGCATAAAGATTCAAAAACAGAAGGAAAACTTAGACACATTAAAAGACAAACAGACTCAGTTTGAACAAGACCTAGACGCACAACGGTCTGAACATCGACTACTTCTGTCACACCTACATCTGAAACAGAATGAGACAGAGATCTTGAATCAGGAGAAAGCTCAACTACAGGTTGAAATAAATCAGACAAAAACAGAGTTAATAACTGCAAAACTTGCTGTAACCAACATAAATGAAACCCACGATGTACAGTTACAGGCAGAGAAAGATCAGAATGCACAACTTTGCGCTGAAATATCTTGAAAGCAAAAGTTGCAAACATTAACCTCAGAAGTGGCCAAGCTAAAGACCAAACCAGCTTCTCTGAAACGTAACACAACTAAAACAACTGATGAATGTCAGCAACTTCAAACAAAGTACCAACGTGTACAAACGGAGCTAGCCCAACAAAATGAAGAACTGACAGGCCTGAAAGTAGCCTTTAGAGATCTTCAAATAGACAAGCAAACCGTTTCAGACTTGAAAGCCAACCTCTATGAACAGCTTGACAAAGCCGGTAGACACACCCAGACTTTGTCTGAACAACAACACACTGACCAAAGGACAATTAGCAGTTTGAAGCAACAGCTATCTGACCTTGACCATAAATACCACCTGCTGATGCAAGAGCATGACCAAGCCCAAGACCGAATCAGAACGTTGACAAGTAAACCTCTTACCACTACCAGCTTTGATCTTTACCACAGAACAGGACCACCGTCTCCAGTCACCAACCTGGCAGCTGGATCCTCTTCTTCAGATCAAGATGATAGACAAGAAGGAAGAGGTGAGCACTCAGGTGAGTACGTGCCGTCAATGAGAGAAGACCATAGACGTCACACTCAACCTCCTGGCGCCACAGGTGGACGGTCAGGTGAGTACGCTCCACTAACTGAAAGATACTAGAGACATCACATTCAAACCTCTGACACCATAGGTGCAGGAGGACGAGACTCTTCACCTCCTCAACCGAGATCCTACGTTTCACGTAGACCTACCTCTCACCACCTGCACAAAATAGCCTTAAATTTCCCTCGTTTTGACCCGACGCCTGGGACGTCACATGACATCAGAGCTTACTTAAACGACGTGGAATTCTTTTTAAGCAGAGATTATCCTGAAGCTACGGTCGAAGACAAGGTCTACCTAATGAAGCTCACCACTAACCGGGAGTTTGGTAAGTTTCTTGACCGTCAGACCCCTCTCACAAAATCCGAATGGAACCGTTTGTGTGTAGCCATTGAGCAGGAGTATTCAGACCTTTCCCATCAGGCAGGACTGACTTTGGCCATGATTGTAAAACAAGGGCCGAATGAAAATCCCAATAAATATTACTCCAGGCTTTTGCATGCATTTTTCGGGCCCAGAAATGATCCTGACATGGAACGTGACCCRAACTTTAAAGCTCTGTTTGTTCAGAACTTACATTTCTCTGTGAAACAACAACTAGGTGTTACGGTGAACCCTAACACGACCTCTATTCAAAACTTGCGTGAATACGCTTGCCTAGCTTTCCAAAAAGTCAGGCAACACAGACAAACAGAGCCAAGTGCAGTCCTAGCACTGGTCACAAGAGACATGGCATTAGAACTAGAAGGAGCCACGGCCAGACCTGACTCAAACAGAGTCAAATCGGCCTCTTCCTCACCCAAGGTGGGCCGGAAACCACAGTTCCACCCCGACAGATCACCACCGAGCAGAGACTCATACAGACATCCAGACTCTAGACAAGGTAGACCTCCCCATCAGTCAAACTATAGAGGAGTTAACCAAGGATACAGACGTTTTCCTAACCAGAAACAAAGTTATGAAAAACATGATTATCTTCAAAGGTCCTACCAGGACCGATGCCCATGGTGAGGGTTTGAACACTCACCCCAACACCGTGATCTACCTGAAAAAGGAAAATGTTCACCTAAGCCCCAAGATGAAAAGCCTAAAACTCAGGATCCGATCTCAGATGACTTAGTTCAAAGAGCCATTGAAAAATATCTCAAAACGAAGGACAAAAATAAAAAGGCAGATGTTCTCTCTATTTCTTCCAAAGAACCTGAACCTGAGCCTCAAAAAGACTCCAACCAAGTTCTTGAAAAAGGAGCCATCGACCTAACACCTCCATCGGTTGACACTGAGTACACCTCATACTCTACGTAAACTAGTGACAACCCTATGTCAGCTACCCCTGACACAGGACCACTGGAAGAAGACTCAAACTCTCCCAGCGCAGTCTTAGTGGTCCAAACAGAGCAAGAGGACTCAAACTCAATCGATGATAGTCCTAGGTTCCTAGTGGAACCACCAGTCCAACAGTTTCTATGTGATCTAACCGAAAGGGGAGTCACACGGAAACTTTACCTGTCACTTACCTTAGAAGGTACTTTGAGCCATGAAGCCCTTCTAGACACAGCCGCGGATGTGACTTTGATGTCCTCCAGCTTGTTCAAGAAGCTACAAACCGCAGCCTACCGTGCTAACCGGAGATTATCTCTCCAACCCTGTGCATTAGAAATCAAACCTTATACTCCTTCTGACGCCACCATCACTTCAGTTGCTTTGGTGGAAATACAGATAGGACCCATGTTCGGTATTTTTAACCTAGGAACTCAGACAGAAAACATAACACAACCCCGCCGAACATTAAACAATGACAAACAGAGACCAGTAAGATTTTTTGTTTCACTTTGCAAAGGAGAAATTCTGAGATACTTAACTCTGCTCGAAAGCACAGTGAAGCACAGAGAAGTTCTGACCTCTGGGGGCGTGAACAGTCGTTTTATTCACACACGTAGGAATGAAGTCACACAATGTTACAACAAATCA
>NW_013953371.1:74408-75962 GCF_001266775.1 Austrofundulus limnaeus
GGTTTAATATGTGAATAATAGTAAAAACAACACAGACTTGTTTTGTCTTACCAGCTCTGCTTTAGAGCAGTTTCTGTCTGCTACACTCTGTGGACACGCCATGATGAATAATACATTTGTCACGTACCTCAAGACTTTATTTGAAACACCTTAAGAATATTAATAAATTCAATAAAACTCTATCAACCCATGACTCCTTTTGAATCCATTCCCTTTCTCGTCGGACAAGATCTTCTAAACCGCTTCCAACCTTTGATCGATTRCAAAAATCTCAAAGTTTGGGCCCAGGTAAGAAAGCCCCTCTCAATAACATTTCTGACTGAAACAGATGCACAATGTTTTGCCCTAGAAAGAAACGAAAACGCACCCCATACACCGTCTAAGGCAAACTCCCTTGATGGTGTCACCACACCTCAATCAGACAGTGCATCAGACCAAGAGAACCAACCACTTAACTTGAGTTCACCAAAGAGTGACACCTTTCTCTGTACACTCTTGCCCTAACCATCCACTGAACATTACCTACCACAGGTAATGGATAGCTTAAAAGTGCAAAGTACCCATGTGACTGACGTTTTCCTTTCATTGTGGTCAGACAAATCGGCAATCAGCCAAGAGCTGTACGATACATTGACCCAAAGCTACCCAGAACTTCAACTAATACAGAAGAAGTTCCGTTTTCCAGCTGACCCAAAATCACACAGCATCCTACCAGCAGTAGGAGCTGTCGCTCTTCCACTAAGTTGGAACCGCAAGGAACTAACACACCCATTCCTCGTGGTCCCAAACTTACCTCATTCCATGTACTTAGGTTGTGACCTACTTGTAAGGCTAGCCGTACAGGTAGACACCGTCAACCAAATGTTGTGGTCCTTAACAGCCATCAATCAAACTTATGACATTCCCAGTGCAAGCAATCTGAAGGCCGGACAAACAATCCCTGAAGTCTGTCAGATTGYCAACACCCAAAATGTCTTGATACATCCACACACTCAAAACAAACCTGTCAGGATACACATCCTGTCAGACCAAACCCTCAGTCATACGCAAGCTGTCTTTCAGCCATCTCCAACTTTCATAGAGCTAGGACTCTTACTGGACGCTACGCCCCTTTTGAGCCTAGACTCTAGAGTCACTAAACTCCCAGTTTGTAATACAAACGGAGAGGAGATCTTAATACCTAAAAACACCCCACTAGGTTGGCTAATCAGTACCAAGTTTCACGACTTTGAACTGACCATTCCCTTTCTAGGGGGGATCCCDCAAAACTTACTACCAGACCAACAAACTGAACAGGTTTTGTACACAAAACCTTCTCAGATTGTTGCCTTGTTCCCAGGTATTCACCTTAACCAAGACTCAGTACGTGTTGACCTAACAGAAAAAGACAAACTGACGCTGCAGACGTACGACGTCTTATCAGTATGTCAATCAATCAAGACTCCAGACAACACTGTAGAGTCTCCTCCTCCTGAGTCAACACCAGTATCAGTCGAATCCCAAATAGACCAAGTGGTTGCTCAAGCAGACGCACTTGAAACTGATGAAGAAAGA
>NW_013953371.1:76516-77851 GCF_001266775.1 Austrofundulus limnaeus
ATCTCACTTTTGAAATGTCAATGGTGCAAAACCAAAGTCGACTATGTCGGTCTACTAGTTGGTCCTAACGGCGTACAGCCTCTACTAAGCAGAACCCAGGGTATAACTGCCATTAAAACACCCTCCAACCTCACAGAGCTGCGCAGTTTCCTTGGAGTATGCAACAACTCCCGACAGTTTATAGAAAACTACGCAGATCTGGCTAAACCACTAACGGAACTCCTTAAAAAGGACGTCCCCTTTACTTGGACTGAGACACAGCAACTAGCAATGGACGCTCTGAAACCAAACTGTGCTCAGCCCCATGTCTGGTCTACCCAGACCACAGCAAAGAGTTCCATCTTGAAGAGGGCTTCTCAGCTCACTGCTTAAGCGCTGGTCTGTACCAGATACACGACCATGACAAACGTGTTGTAGCCTATGCTAGTAAGACACTAGCAGGTCCAGAACTAAAGTACTCTGACTGTGAGAAAGCTCTCCTGTCCACAGTCTGGGCAGTGAAACATTTCTCCAGCTACCTAGGAGGTCAAAAGGTCATTGTTGAAACCCAACACCAACCAGTAACCTTCCTCAATATTCAACGCATTCGAGATGGTGTGGTAACAAACGCTCGTGTTGCATCTTGGCTCATGGCTCTTCAAAGTTGTGACCTACAGATCCTGTATGGCCAAAATAAAAAGTCACCTTTAGGCACAGACCTRGCAGCCTGCCAACAATGCACACAAGATGTTCCAATAACTGAAACCCCAGTTGAAACAATCACAATTGTAGAACATTCAAATCACCATTATTTTGATGAAAACATTTGTCAAAATATGACCACGGTCTATATAGATGGATGTTCCTTCCACCATGACACAACATGMAAAGCAGGTGTTGGCCTCGTTCTGCTCCAAGATGAAGAGAAACAAACTTTCAATTTCAGCTTAGGATCGCAGACACCCCAATATGCTGAAATTGCTGGCATTCTGCTCACACTGCAAACAGCAGTAAAACATTCCATTCAAACCTTAGTCATCTGCACAGACTCCAACTAAGCTAGACTAAGCTTCATCTGCCGCCTTGCATTGTGGAAACAAAAAGACTTCCACAACTGCAGCAACAAACCAGTAAAACACAAAGATCTGTTCATGGCTTGTGATCACCTCGTGACTTCACATAATCTACAGATCTATTGGAAAAAGGTCAGAGGCCACTCGCGTGTGCCAGGCCAAGACAAACATTGTAATGATTTGGCAGACTCATTAGCAAAAAGAGGAGCCATCAACGGCACTCCATGGTCATTTGACCCCGCCTGCCTGCCAACACAAATCTCGCACCCACCCACCCATGATG
>NW_013953371.1:78619-81909 GCF_001266775.1 Austrofundulus limnaeus
GTTTGTGGTTGTAATGTGACAAAATATGGAAAAGTTCAAGGGGTATGAATACTTTTGCAAACCACTGTACCATCCTCAGTCATCAGGCCAAGTTGAAAGAGCCAACAGAACGGTGGTCAGCGTAATAAAGATGTACATGTCCACCAATCACAAAGACTGGGACATTAAACTACCCCTAGTCCTTATGGCCATCAGAGCGACTCCACACCGCTCCACCAGTGTCTCTCCTTTTAAAATGATGATGGGACGACAGATGGTTCTTTCTCTACACCTACTGTAAAAAACCAGGTGAAGCAACTGTAGCCACAGCTTACACGACACACCAGCACCTGGAAGACTTGCACAATCACTTGAAAAACACTTTAGCTTTCGCACAACAACAACTTGACCACACAGCTCAAGGACGAAAAACCTATTATGATCAGAAAGCTTCTTACAATAAACTTCAAATAGGTGAAAAGGTGTGGTACTACACGTTCGCAGCTCAGACTGGAACACGTGCCACCATCTCTAGATCAGAGCTAAGTGGTACTGGCAAAAGAGAGAAGAGATTTTTAGGTGGAATCCTCACTGCTGCCTCTGTCATTGGCTCACTATTCAGCTTAGGCATTTCCTCGGTTAATGCCGTTAACATTGCTGCTATTAAAAGACACATAGCCGAGCTCCAAAACGAGATCCCTACGATTCAACAACAACTGGATGAGCAACAAAATCAGCTTACCCAAGTTGGGAAAACAGTCTTAGACACCGTTCTTGTTGTTAACACCCACAGCACAGAGTTGACTAAACTAGCTAAAGATGTCACTGAATTAACCTCCGTGATACAAGTAGACTACGCTCACACTCAATTAATAACCATGCTTCTTACTGATATGCTGAGAGAGATCAGTTCATCGGTCGACACCTTAGTAATCGGTAAGATTCCACCCTACCTTGTATCGTTACAAATGGTCCAAAACATCCTGCTAACGACCACCGCCGACAGAGTAACTCCCTTACAGGCCCATTTAGCTTATGTTCTCGGTAGCACCATCCCTCTCCACGTCGACCCCGCTGCACGTGAAATAGCTTTCCTAATCAATCTCCCTGTAATACGCCCTGAAAACGTTTACCGTATGAAAGATGTCGTAAACATCGGACATTGGAATGGTGAAAACCATATCAAAGTCAACACTCCCTCTGTCGTCGCTTATCATGACAATAATCCGGATCTGTACTTAGCACCTAATCTCCGTATGTGTACCCTCACCCACGACATCCATTATCTCCGTCCAAGCAAACCTTTTGTGCACGATAACACCCTTGGAATCTGTGGCCTTAGACCAGCAAACAAAGATTCCAAATGCGCGATAACGATAACTCCTAGACGCCAAGTCACCGACACACAAGCCTAAGTAGTTGGCTCTCGCTGGCTCGTTAACACCCCGGCTAAAACCGCTATCGTGACCTACGACTTGCATGACACCTCAAGCCGTATTGATCTACCTGTCACCACTATGTGGATCACCGTTCCTGTGGGGGCGATCATCCACATCGATGTTGTGGCCTTGTATTATTTAAATCCAGATCAATATGAAGCTGAGCTTGAATTTCCTAACTTCTTCCAAAACATGACACTCCAACTTGACACTCAAATTCTCCAGAAAATACAGTTCTAGAAAATACGGTTCTCAAACCATCGACGTAGAGCCTATTAAACAAGTTCTAAAAGCCCTGGAGTCTAACAACAAAAAGCTGACTCCCTCTATTGCCTACGCTTGGTCCTCGATAGATACCCTAATGTTGTCACTCGTAATGTTAGGATATCTGATTATCGCCGTAGTGACAATCATCTATCTTCGTCACAGACGGTCCACGCAAGCGCAGTTTGACCAATACACCGCTCGTTTCCGTCGTCTTGCTAAATGTAGAGATGGCAAATCCATCCAGAAGCCTTTCAGCTTTGATCTGGATGAAGATGAGGATTCAGAGGTGAGAATATCAACTYCCCCTGAAGCGGTAGAACTCAGCTTAGATTCTTAGAATTCCCCATCTCAAAATAAGTCCCTAGCTTATTTTGCCATTGACTTCCCCTTAGTTTGAAGTTGTTAGTCTCCCACAATAAATAGAGTCCCATCCTTTAGTATGTCATAAGCTTGACCATTTAGTTTCCGCATGACAATTAGAGTCCCATCCTGTAGAACGTGTTAGAAGCACGTTGATAAGTTTAAGTCATTTATGTTCTATTTTTAATCATAGATTAGTGACGACAGGTCGTCAAGTTTATTAAAAGTTTTGTTTTAAGTTACTTCCATAGCGAGCCTACATAGTTATGGTCTAACCAAGATCGTAGGTCCCCTGATAACTTAGCTTATCTAGAGAGCACACCACCAGATAAGAGAGCAAACCTACCTCACCTGACCAGAGATGGACCTCCTTGACTCCACTCATCCGAGAGCAGCCTCGTCCGACCAGAGATGGACCCTCTCGACTTCATTCTTCAGAGATCTACCTCACCACCTGATGAGAGAAATGATCTACCTCTCCATCTGGATGTCCTTGACCTTCATGGTTCCTGTTTGGATATGTTCCCGTTCCTGTTTGGATACGTTTCCCGTTCCTGTTTGGATATATCATCCTTGGATTACCTTTTGAACCTTTTCTGGACAAACGCTATGGAAATGCATCAAGATCTACCACACTGACTGTGTAACTGGTTCTTCAAGTTATGCTGAGGTGTGCAATTCATGATCATGGACAAGGTTGGGATTTGCAAAGGGGGAATTTGTAGCAGTAACCTAAAGAACAGTCCCACTTCATGACTTGAGTCAATAAATTTCTCAGACCCACGTCTACAGAGAACAATGACTTCCTTCATTATCTTCAAACCCTTTTGGTTCACTATCTACAGGTGGTAAAGTAAACAGGACAAGGCAACCTTCGATTGATTAAGCACTGTGTGAGATCTCTTTCATGTACTCAAAATGTCCATTTATCACAAAGGACTCACCCTTCTCCCAGACTGAATGTCTACCAAAAGTGGATTTGCCAGCCACAAAACCCTTTTGAGACCAGATCTCTTGCTGAGATTTTGTCACCCAAGAAAGCTTCAAAAAGACACTTCTGCATACCATCTCATTTATGGTTTTAGAGCACTCCCAAAAGGCTGGTCTCATGATTACATCATGAACAAATGTCGTTCTGTTGTTTGTCCTCTGATTAAAAAAAAAGAAACATTGGGCCTCATGCAAGAACATGTTCGTATTTTTATCCTAAATTTCTCTTACTTTTGTTCATACAAAGGGTTCGTA
>NW_013953371.1:82013-88243 GCF_001266775.1 Austrofundulus limnaeus
ACGTTACTTCCATAGCAAGCCTACGTAGTTGTAGTCTAACCAAAAGCAGTAACCTTATAGGTCCCCTGATAACTTAGCTTATCTAGAGAGCACACCACCAGATAAGAGAGCAAACCTACCTCACCTGATCAGAGATGGACCCCCTTGACTCCACTCATCCGAGAGCAGCCTCATCCGACCAGAGATGGACCCTCTCAACTTCATTCTTCAGAGATCTACCTCAACGCCTGATGTAGGAGATGATCTACCTCTCCATCTGGATGACCCTGACCTTCATCGTTCCTGTTTGGACGTGTTTCCCGTTCCTGTTTGGATGTGCTTCCCGTTCCTGTTTGGATGTGTTRRCCGTTCCTGTTTGGATATGTTTCCCGTTCCTGTTTGGATGTGTTTCCCGTTCCTGTTGGGATTACCTTTGACCCTTTTCTGGACAAACGCTATGGAAATACATCAAGATCTATCACCCTGACTGTGTAACTGGTTCTTCAAGTTATGCTGAGGTGTGCAATTCACAATTGTGGACAAGGTTGTGATTTGCAAAGGGGGGATATGTAGCAGTAACTTGGATTGGAATGTCAAATCCAAACTTTGTTCACCTCAAGACTTTGGCCCAAAGCATTATTCTGTCTCATGCCTACTGAGAGAATAGTGATTTGATCATTTACCCCAAGCAATGTTTACTACCTACAAGTGGTAAAGATAACAACAGGATACGACAGACCTCCTGCTYTTTGAGTACTGTTTAAGAACCTTTGATGTACTCAAAATGGCCGCTTATCATACAGAACTCAAACATCGTCGCAGACACGGTGTCTGGCCGTATGGGTCTGCTAGTGAGAAAAAGTCTTTTTAAGCCAGACTCCCTGTGGATATATAACACCCAAGCCAGCATCAAAGCAATCGTTTACATACCACCTCATTTATGGTATTACAGCGCCCCCAAAAGACTGGTTTTATACTTACACCATGAACGTATGCTTTTCTGTATTTCTCATTCTGATATAAAAAAAGGAATTATTGTATGTTCTACGTGACTCAGTCATGTGAAACCATGTATCGTTAATCACTTCACAAGCAATCTTATTTCTGTGTGTGTTTGTAATCAATCTCAGAGTGAGGACAAACTGTGTAAGCAGATAAGTCATGTGATCATTCTTCAACCAATCATGAGTTTCAGAGTCTGAACAATAGAAGTTGGTTTTCAGCAGCAGTCAGTCTAGAAGAGGAAGATGAAGAGATGAAGAAGTAAAGCTGAGCTTCAGTTTCCCTCAAGGGAACAATTTTATTTTATTTTTATTTTCATTTTATTTTTTATTTTTTATTTTATTTTAATACTTTGACGGAGTTGTTTGAGAGTAAACAAGTTGCGTAGAATTCTAAACGGACTTTCATTCACAAAGTCAGGACCCAGCAGAACCACAGAGGTGTGCCGGACTTGCGTGAGCTGAGAGGGGTGCCAACCCTTATCCGAGCGCCAGACTATCTACATGGGACTTTGTGAGACAGTCAAAAGCTAAACCTTCATCCAGAGGTAAGACAAGGCTGTTGGTCTGAACCATCTCGAAGCCACCCCAGAGGTCTGCAGCCTGCTTCGGTGAGCCACGCTTAGCCTCATTTTGATCTGCAGGTGTGCTCTCTTTGTGGATGTAAAAAGTTGGAATTAGCGCAAGTTGTTTATACCATATAACTTGGTCACTTTCTTTAATTTACGCCCTCTTATGTAGATTAATTCTTTCTTTTATTAACTCAAGTTTCTAATTTTGTTAGTGTAGATTAGTTAAGTGTTTCAGGTGAAGGATACTAGTTATTATGGAATGGCATTAACTCTTATTATTAAACTCAAGGCTTGATGATAATTGTCTCTGTCTGCCCAAATAATCTGTTGTATTGTGACCTCTGAATCATTTAATATAGGGTATATTTTGAAATTTCSTTTGTCTGTGTGTCATTTATTGGGTTTTGTCTTGAAAATGATAGAATTCGCTACTCAGTAATTGAGACTGATTTAAAATCTATAAATTAATTTCCTGAACAATCAGGTGGTGCCCCATTGTWATGCTAATAATTACGAGGTATTTATGATTTAGTGTTGTCCATAACATCGACAACCAGCATATCCCTACAATTGCTAGGCAATCCATGAAGCCTGAAAACATTATCCATAAAGACTTGAGCCATTTCCCTGGCTGTGGGCCGACCGGGGAGAGGAACAAGGTGTACCATTTTGGAAACACGATCGACAATCATAAGGATCACTGTATTACCCTCAGACTGCGGCAGACCAGTCACAAAATCCATCTAACTATGCTTATTGTCTTGGTGATGGTAGTAAAGACGTGAAGAATGGTAAAATTCCAATACTTTACCAACAAGGTGGTCTGGAATGAAGGGTTTACCATCCGGGCATTCATTGGGAGGTGGGTGGTTTTTGTGGGCTGCCCTGACTTCTCTCTCGACTTGGGTTACTGCCAGGCGCACAGCATCTGGAAGGATGAACCCCCCTGGTCGTCTTTGGTTGTGTCAGACTCATAAACTCTCGACAGGGCATCCGGTTTAGTGTTCTTGGTCCCGGGTCTGTAAGATAAAATAAAGTTGAAACGCTGATAAATAAAGCCAATCTGGCCTGTTGTGGATTTCATCTTTTAGCAGATTTAAGATACTCAAGGTTCTTGTGATCAGTCAAGACAAGAAAAGACAGGCAAGCACCCTTCCAACCAGTGCCTCCACTCCTCCAAAGCCAGCTTAGCCACCAACAGTTCCCGATCGCCCACATCATAATTCCTTTCTGCAGGAGAGCGAGACCTAGAAACGAAAGCACACGGGTGAACTTTGTTGTCGGTGAATCTCTGGCTTAGGATGGCCCCGACTCCAGAGTTGGAAGCATCAACCTCCACAATAAACTGTCTTGTGGAGGACTGGGGCTGAGGTGAACATTTTTTGAGACATTTGAATGCCTCTTACGCTTCCAGATTCCACAAAAACTTGGTTTTGATAGAGGTCATCTTGTTTAGTGGAGCAGCGATAGAACTGTAGTTCTTGATGAAGGGTCTGTAAAAGTTAGCGAAACCTAGAAAGCGCTGTAGTTGTTTATTAGTCTGGGATGTGTTCCAATCTTGAACTGCTGAAACCTTGGCTGGGTCCATGGAGATTTGATCAGGAGATATTTTAAATCCCAAGAAAGTGGTGTCAATAGTGTGAAACTCACATTTTCAGCTTTAACATACAGCTTATTCTGGAGAAGTTGAAGTAGAATGGCTCGGACCAGTTCCTGGTGTGACTCAATATCCTTAGAAAAAATAAGAATGTTGTCCAGGTAGATGAAAACGTTGACATTGATGAAATCACTCAAAACGTCATTAACCATATTTTGAAACACGGCAGGAGCATTGGTTAACCCAAAAGGCATTACTAGGTATTCAAAATGTCCTGAAGGGGTGTTAAAGGCCGTCTTCCATTCATCACCTTCCCTTATTCTCACCAAATGGTAAGCATTATGAAGATCAAGCTTTGTGAAAATTTTAGCCCCTTGAATTAAATCAATTGCAGTATTCATTAATGGTAGAGAGTATCGGTTCTTAACGATTATGTCATTTAATCCTCTATGGTCAATACAGGGACGAAGAGATCCGTCCTTCTTCCATACAAAAATGAAATCCGCCCCCACAGGGGAGGAGGGCGGGTGGATAACACCTGCTCTCAAGGATTTGGATATGTACTCCTTCATGGCCTCATTCTCAGGTTTGGATAAGGAGTACAATTTGCCCCTAGGAGGTGTGGTACCAGGTAGTAGATCAATGCAACAGTCAAATGGTCGATGTGGTGGTAAACAAGTGGCTTTTTCTTTATTAAATACTTCCTTCAAGTCATGATAACAAGCAGGAACATTTTGTAGATTGGGGATATACTCAGTCTCATTACAAGGTTCCTTCTCAGGATTAGCTGTGAAAAGACAATTGAATGAGCATTGTTATGACCAACCCATAATTTCCTTGTTGACCCAGTTTATGTGGGGGTTGTGTTTCTCCAACCAGGTGCCTCCAAGGACGATGGGGAGATTGGGCATTGTTATTACCAGAAAGGTTATTTCCTCTGTGTGATTACCTCCAATGGTCAGCTTAACAGGCAGGGTCTCTGAACTGGTGTGGTTGAGGTTATGACCATCCAGCGTCTGAATCTTATGATTTCTCTCAGAATGGCGAATCTGTAGTCCCTGAGAAAGAGCAAACTTGTGATCAATAAACTCTGTATCGGCCCCAGAATCAATGAAAACTTTAAGAGCGTGATTTTTACCTGATACATTCAAATCTGCTGACAACACAGGAAGAGAGTAGCTCACTTGGGCAGGACTAAGAACATGAGTCTTGGTTCTTTTAGGCTTTACAGGGCAATTAATGGCAATGTGTCCAACACCAGCACAGTATAAGCACAGACCTTCATTCCTCCGACGAGTCATCTCTTCCAAAGTAATCTTCGACCTGCCGATCTGCATAGGTTCCACAGTCGTCTGTACCACTGGGGTGGTAATGGTCTGGCTTTCTCTGACCTGTATCTCAGTGTTCCTGGAGGGTAACAAATAAGTGCCAGTAAATATTTTACCTCGTCGATTCTGTCTTCGTTCATGCAGTCTTAAATCAATGCGTGTCGCCAGATCTTCCAATTCCTGTAAGGATTGGGGTGGATCTCGAGTCGCCAGTTCCTCTTTGATGTCCTTGTTCAACACCTGCAAGAAGGTGCCCTGCAGAGCCTCATCATTCCAACAGCTGTCCACTGCTAGAGAATGAAAATCAATTATAAACTCTGTGACTCTCTTATTCCCTTATTTGATTGTTAGAAGGCCTCTGGATGCTTCACGATGTGGAAGAACTGGACAAAATCTCTGAGTAGTTCTTTAGCAAAGTCTTTGTATTTGTAACAGTTAAGTGCATCTCTCTGCTACTCAGCAGTCCCCCATAACTTGGCTTTAGCAGACAACAATGAAATAACATAAGCTACCTTAGAATGTTCAGGAGGGAATGATGAGGGTTGTAATTCGAATTGTATCTCACATTGTGAGAAAAGCCAGACCCTGATCGGAATCACCTTTGAATTTTTCAGGTGGGCACAAACGGGGCTCCATACATCACCTTACTCTCAAATAACAGTTGATTAAAACACTTATTTGCATAAACAAAGAAACATTGGAATAATATTCTTTTTGTGTGTTTTTCTTTTTCTAAATTGTAATGCAAGAAAATAGGTTGCCATTCATTTCATTATATAACCTTGATTTATAAAAAGATAATAACTTTTAGTTAAAAGAAAATGTAAATCAAAAATAGAACATTATTATTTTGTTTATTATCTTAATTAAAAAGAAGAAAATATCTCTATGTTTAAGAAGACACAATGTGGCTTAAACTAAGTTTTAAATGGGACAGAGTTTTGTCTCTCTGAAGGAGGTTTTCTGAGACCAAAGTCAAAGACAGGTGGAACGGTTTATTCCACCCCTAGGTGACCACTACAGTCTCCCCTTTTGCAGGTCATCACCTGACAAAAGTGATGAGATGCAACACAAAGTGGTAATTTGTTGTAATTCCAACAAAACTTTTGGTTAGTTTTTTTCTTTGTATGACCCTGATAATTTCTGTTGATAACTCCTTAGGGTAAAAACTTTAAATCCATTGGACGACACAGTCTGTAATCCACTGAAAGCAAAAGTTTATAATCCACCAAGGAAAAATAATAATCCACAAGGGTAATTCTATTGAGATTGTTGTGGTTGATCTTGAGCCAAACAATTTCTGGAACAGCATGGAGAAGAGGATCTCTGGAACAACTTTGTAAAGTTGATTTCTGGAACCAAACTTTTGAGAGTCAATCTCCGGAAGGTTGAGGATGAAGAGGAAATCTCTGGATCAAAGGTAGAGACAGAGTCTCTGGGTCGAACAGGAGACCACCAGCAGGAGCAAGGAAGAGACCACTGGAACAGCGTGAAGATGGGAACCACCAGGAGGCGAAGGTCGGGAGCGTTGATGCTTGGTCAAGCCTTGGCAAAGGAGGTGGGCCATCATGGAGTCATTGGATGCTGATGGAGGCTGCTTTGTTTCCATTTGGTACCCTTCTGGCCACTAAGTGTTTGCATTTACAGTGGGGAAAATAAGTYTTTAGTCAGTCACCAATTGTGCAAGTTCTCCCACTTAAAAAGATGAGAGAGGCCTGTAATTGACATCATAGGTAGACCTCAACTATGAGAG
>NW_013953371.1:89233-92323 GCF_001266775.1 Austrofundulus limnaeus
ACAGTAGATTTCTTCACACCAAGCTGCTTGCCTATTGCAGATTCAGTCTTCCCAGCCTGGTGCAGGTCTACAATTCGGTTTCTGGTGTCCTCCGACATCTCTTTCGTCTTCACCATAGTGGAGTTTGGAGTGTGACTGTTTGAGGTTGTGGGCAGGTGTCTTTTATACTGTTAACGACTTCAAACAGGTGCCAATAATACAGGTAATGAGTGGGGGAAKGAGGAGCCTCTTAAAAAAGAAGTTACAGGTCTGTGACAGCCAGAAATCTTGCTTGTTTGTAGGTGACCAAATACTTATTTTCCACCAWTATTTGCAAAAAAATTCTTTAAAAGTCAGACAAAATGATTTTCTCAAATTTTTTTTCACATTTTGTCTCTCATAGTTGAGGACTACCTATGTTGTCAATTACAGGCCTCTCTCATCTTTTTAAGTGGGAGAACTTGCACAATTGGTGACTGACTAAATACTTATTTTTCCCACTGTATGTGGTTTTAGGTTAACCTAAAGTTGGGGTTTTACATTAGGCCATACCTATGTGTGCCTCTAAGTGTTAGCTATCATGTTTTAGATAAGCTACAAGTAGGAGTTAAAGGATGGGTCATCGCCTTAACTAAAGGGTGGATAGAAGTGTTTATCTATTAGAGGCTAAAGAGGTCTTCTGTAAGAAAGGGCCTCAGATTCCCCATAAATGACCTATTCCTCCAATCATAACTTAGTGTAGGGGTCACCTCAAGTTAAATTATCAAGGATTCTGTCTTGGACTCTCAGTCCTCTGATGGGCCTTCGAAGGGACAAAAACTCTGTTCCACTTAAAACTGAATTTAGGCCACCTCAGGTCGCCTTAACCATTCAAAGAGACATTCTCTTCCTCCTAAGAATCTTCTCTTATTTGATTTATGGTTCTCTTAACTGAAAGTATTACGCATTTTGATAATCAGAAAATGTTTATCAAAGTTACAGGAGGAAAGAGGACATATCTCTTTCCTCCCTCAGTATGATTTCAGCTATGTATGTTTTTTCTGTGGGAAAAATTCTTATTTAACTAAAATAATCTTTATGGTTTAAGTTGATGAAATATCAATGTTTTACTTGTCTGAATCATATTTGCAAATGTTGAACTTGAAGCAATTCGTTTTTCTTTTAGTTATGTTTTTAAATAAAGTGCTCATCAGATAATTAAATGGGTCATGAAATGATTTGTTCTGAACCACACAGCAGCAATGATCTTTGTTTTAGTTTCAGGAGGCACGGCAAGTTCTGAAACTAACACTTTTCCTTGACATAACTTTCTGATCTAACCTTCCGGAGGGCGGAACTTAGATTCTCAAAGCTTTAAGTAACTAAGACACAATGTTGTTTTAAGGAGTTTATGCTAACGTTGTTAATCACAGACAAGCCTAAGCTAAAGAGGGAGCCAAGGGAAGAGGCAACGAGGAGAAGGCAACCAAGGGCACACTTCTGTCTCCTGACTGTTCCACTCAACTCATTTTGGGTAATTTTGAATTTGTGTAACTGCTTCAGAATGGGCATGATTTTGCCTTCTGCATTACGGATTGGTAGGTTGTATCATGCGTTGTTAACCCACGTGTCTTCCACTTTAATGTGTTGTTTGATCACGTGTGAGGGTCAAAGCGGATGAAAACCTTTTGGGTGTATAGGCGGCAATTTGTGATGAGCAGCCTCGGTTTTTCCCTGAGTACAATGCCTGAGGTGGGACCAAGTGTCACGATATCAGATTGTACCCCTTGGATGGATCCCAAGAGAATGAGGGTCAGTAGCAGTTTCATCATGATCCTAAGGAAACACAAAGAAAATTTGTACTTAGTTCTCTCCAGTGGTCAAGATAAATCATATGGATTTAAATTGTTGTTATCGTCTTTATTTGTTTTGTGGCTTTTAGACTTAGTGTTTCTAAGTTTTAGTAGATGTTTTCCTTTTAACACCTATTTATTTTAGACCTATTTTATTTTGTTTTAATATCCGCTGCATGGAAGACCTGTTGAGGTCTGAGAGTTTGATCCACTATTGTAAATGATCATGGCTGTAGGTTTGTCCTTTTGTTTGTTGTTTGTGAAACCTTTGTTTCTTGTCAGTTGGTTTTAATGAACCCATTTCAATGTTTGTTCTTTCTGACCTTTGTTGATTTTGATCTGATTGGTCACTGGAAACAGTTTGTTTGTTATCAGGTGGATTCTAGTCCAGTCCGCTCATCAGTTTGTGAGCGAGAGGTCCAGTCCTGGAGCCTCATGTTCAAAGACTTGCATGGATTTCTTACTGAAACCTGGCGTACGGTCAAATCCAGAAAACGGCGTATGCACAAAAAAATCCAGATGTATCAAACTGTGCGTACGCCGGAATCCACGCACATTGCTTTTGTACATCATAATTAACGTGGAACTGAGCGTAAGTAAGACACCTCCCCTGACACGCCTTCAGATGTAAATTACTTCCTGCATGTGTGAAGGACACGTTTGAGTGATCCCTGCGCAATCAGAAATGATTTCTAGAGTCATAAAAATAATGAACTAAATATAATGTGAGTGAAAAAAAAATCCTAAGTAAAAATAGGAATAAAATATGTTTATCATGAACGAGTGATTGTGTGCACTCTGCTGTGTTGCGCAACCAGCTCATCCATCTATTCTGAGTCTGAAAATATTAATTTTGCGCAGGAGTTTATTACCATAATTACTGTAAACACAGAGGATCTTAAATGTTTGGTGGAACATAGATCTTAGTTTATTTCATAGCTGATATTAAGAAACGAGTCTCTGCGCCTCAGTAGAGTTTTCATGACGTGACGTGATGTTGGAGAGTCTCCAGTGTGCAGTCTGTTTGTCTGTCAAGCTTTGGCTCTCCTACTTATAGCATTTTCACAAGTTGTAAAGTGTACTTCCACGTGTCATTCTGGAGAAATCTACAACAATGTAAATACCAAGTATGAAACACCTCCACTGCCGGCGAGGGTGTGCGCTCCAGAGCACGACCATAACTCAGCCTTTAGAATCATATTGTCATGGTCTGTGTTTATTTTCCTTAGTTTTTTAGTGTTTTCAGTGTTCCCCTGTGTTTCTCAGCCCAGCTGTCCCA
>NW_013953371.1:94374-96326 GCF_001266775.1 Austrofundulus limnaeus
GCCCTGTCCTGTCTCTGTCTTTTGGTCGGATCATTGTCGTGTTTGTCTGTCCTGGTTCCTTGTGCTTTGTTCCCCTCGTTTCTGATGATCAACATTATTTGTAAGTTTGCTGCCAGCAGCCCTCTTTTTGTTATTTATTAAACCTTTTTGTTACATTTTGAAACCTTGCCTGCGCCCTGGATCTGTTCCTGTCGAAACTCCTTCACATATGGATGATACGATTCCGTTGGTCATGACTCTGCTTTGGGTGGACTGGACTGAGTCCTGATGGGTCTGCCAGCTCCCTCTGGAAAGCTCCTGTTGAACCCCAGTTGAATCGCTGCTGCTGCACGTGCCCGTGTGGTGCACGTGGCTACTCGATGCGTCGCGCTCCCAGAGCGCAGCAGTGCCAAACTAAAAAATGATTTTTCCTCAAAACGGCTGATGAGCCACTCGTCATCAGAAAATTATATCTGTTTATAAATAAATGTTCTGCATGCTACATTAATTATTATATCCTCCAGTAAGGCTGAATCTGTTCCTGTTAAATGTATTTTTGGCACAACTTTGCGCGTCTTTTATCTAACTGCGTCCATGTGGATGTAATAATTGTTAATCATGTTGTCTGCTGTGAACAATAATCATTTTCACATAATGAACAGTTTCTCAGAATCATCTCTAAGTGTCGCCAATGGAACCAAAGCCACAGAAACGTGCGTAC
The DNA here is from genome assembly GCF_001266775.1 of Austrofundulus limnaeus. Lineage (NCBI taxonomy): Eukaryota > Metazoa > Chordata > Actinopteri > Cyprinodontiformes > Rivulidae > Austrofundulus > Austrofundulus limnaeus. The sequence continues at coordinate 95,075 of NW_013953371.1, forward strand.
GCCAGCCCTGGAGTTGGCGTGGGGCTGCGCACATTTCCACGTTCAGTTGAGTTTTGATACATCTGGAGATTAGCGTGGATAATGACGTACGCAAGGTTTTTGTGTGTACGCACCATTGATACATGAGGCCCCTGGACTCTCCCGTTGTTTAGTGCAAACGTGTTATCGGGCCTATTTCCCCCTTTTGTTTTTTGTGGGAGTTTGTTCGGTCCTAATATGTTTTGCATTATTTTGTGGTGGTCTGGTCTGTTTGTGTTTGTCACAGACCTGGCATCTTTTGATGTAGATAGTTACGTCTTTCTTCATTTCTGGCCAGTTGGTGATTTGTTTCACTGCTTTGAGTGTCACTTTTAGTATTTTTATTATTATTCCTGTGGACGGAAAGTTGTTGGCATGAACTAAGTCATAGGCATGTGCTAACATCACCCCCCTCTGGCTATGAGGCATCACAAGCACAGGTGAAGATGTTGTCTCATGGGCAAAAGTAAAAATACCCTTGACCATCTTCAAATGGTTTCATGACTTGTAGAGCATGCTAAGTTCGGTGTTTGAGGCCAGAATGTCTTCAGAAGTTCTATTGTTTTCTGGGTCAGAAATGTAATGAATGATGGAGCTTTTGTTTGGGTCCAGCAACTGCTGCTGAATGATTTCAGTTTCTGGGATTTTAGATTGAACATAACTAATGTTGTTAGCTAGTTTGTCTGCTTTTGCAGTTAGTGTCAGCACTGCTGTCTTAAGATGTGATGTTTTATAATGTAGTGTGGGTGAGTTTTGTTTACTCTTTGATGTTACACGCTAAGTGGGCTCTGATTCAGCTGTTTCTTTGCTTGGACTGGAACTGTGCCCAGTGAGGAGATTGTCCTGCCTCCTGAGATGTCCAGTGTAAGACACTGGGTGCTAAACTCAGAGGGCGTTTGATGGGCAGCGGCTGTTTTCTTTGTGTCAAAAGTTTTTGTGGTCTGTCAGCAGTTGGAAGCAGTCTAGTAGGTCTTGGCCTATTAGGAACGGCTCACTACCTTCTTCAGACACATAAACTGGGTGTTTAAATGTTATTTCTCCTATCTGTAGTTGTATTAAAGGTAACATATGCTTTTAAATCCTTCTTTTTCACATCTAAATCATTCACTTATGGTCTGTTTAAAATGAGACTGCAAAGCTTTGGTTTTAATTCCTCGTTTTTGTTGCCCCACAGACTCCTTGCTTTACCCCTGTTCTGAGTTGCACCTCAGACCAAGCTGTTGTGGTGCGGTCT
>NW_013953371.1:97326-100504 GCF_001266775.1 Austrofundulus limnaeus
AATATACACGTTTCACTTTTTAAAAGGAATTACTGAAATAAATCTACTTTTTCATGATATTCTAATTTTATGACCAGCACCTGTATAGTACTGTACCAATGTACATATACACATATACATAAACACATATGCTTACTTATATACACATATACACCGTAAAGTACAGTACAAAAATGAATGTATATTAAGGTGCATATTAGTGATGGCAGATGGCAAAAAGTATAAGGATGTCAACAACAGCAGACTTGTCAATCCAGCCTTACATGTACGAGCCAGAGTCTGACCCAGTGCAAGACACTCAGAATGACAAACCTGCAGAACCACGTCTTCAAACGAATGTGTCACAATGGTGCGTTATTTATTTACACACTCTACTGTATGTCCTTACCTACACTGTGGAGCATAGTTATGTTTATCCACAAATGCTGTCAAAATGTATTGTTCTATTTGGGAAGCAGATGAGAACATGTAGCATGCAGCATGTGCAGACACACTTAATACACAATGCTTTTATTTTGAAAGTAGAAGTTTCAAATAGACAACTTAGCTACGCAGCTGTGTTTGGAGTCTGTCTTCCACAAAAATAATTATTTTGCTCTGACTTCTACATTTATCACTGGATTTATCACACAATTTTACATTACCTGCACACTCTTCTAGTACCTGTGTTTTGAACCGGAGCAGAGGCTTTGTAAAGAGGGTCGCAAATAGGGTTGCCAACTCAGCCCCTCCGAAATACAGGACAGTTCCGCTAGGGTCAGGGCTTAATGATGTAATGTATCAATTATGACGAAACCACACAAAATTTATCATCTCCTCAACATTTAAGTTGGATCCACCTAAATACGATTTAATCTTGTTTCTGTTATTTTCATGTAATAGATTAAGAAAATTTATTCAACATATTTTTTTCTTCACAGATGCTGATAGTCTGTGATTATCAAACATTTTTAAACATTCACCACATCAGAAAATAACTGTTCAATAAGAAAAGAAACAAATGAGACCAAGGCCCGTATTTATCAAACTTCTTAGAATTACTCTTAAGAATGCTGCTAAGAGTGGACTTAAATGTAAAAAAAATCTTAGTTAAAAGCTGAGAGTAAAAGTCAGTTATCAAGCATCTCAGTCTCACTTTAAGTGAAGTGTAGGAGTAATTCTTAAGTGTCAGTCTTAGAGCTGATTTGTGACATCTGGCTGTGCCACAAAGCTGATCCTGGATGACGTTGTTAGAAAAAACCCTGGCATGGACCAATCACTGCCTCGGATTTCATGTTCAAGAACAATAGTCAGCGAAATGTCAAGTTAAAACTGTGAAAATCCTAAGATAAGTTCACTTTCAACACACTAATGTTGTCACCTTGTACTGAATGTCTGTAAATTACATAAAATGTCCTTATTTGCATCATGGTAAATGGACTAAACTTATAGAGTGCTTTATCAAGTCCCTCTGGACCCCAAAGTTCTTTACACTTACAGACATTCACCCATGCACACACTGATGATGGCAAACTACAATGTAGCCACAGCTGCCCTGGGGCACACTGACAGAGGTGGGGCTGCCATGCACCGGCGCCACTGGACCCTCTGACCACCATCAGTAGGCAAGGCGAGTGAAGTGTCTTGCCCAAGGACACAACGACTGAAACGGCTGGACGGGGATCAAACCGGCGACCCTCCAGTTCCAGGACAACTCCCCTAACCACTCTGCCACAGTTGCCCCATGAGAGCAGATGAAAATCTCACAATATTTTTTAATCAAAAACTCAGCCAGCTTTAAAGTTTTTTTGTCTCAAAGCCTGAGGTAATGTTGAGCTGCTCCCTCTTCCTCCTCTCCGCCACTGTCTGCAGACAACACCAGCTTCACACAGGCACGCACGCCCGCACACAACCCGCTCCGTCATTAATATCTTGGTCCGAGAGGAGCACCCCCCCACAAACAAATATCCACCTTTTAGTTCAACCTTATGCACAGTTTTTATTTATTTATTTTTTTTACTTTTTTTTACTTTTCTTTCTTTTTTATTTCTGATTAAACCAGTTTTCCACAGGTGGGGAGGAGGACAGCTATGTTCTCTCTGTGGTCTGTCTTCAGTCCATCTCAGACCCCTAGTGGCAACTCTTAACCACTTAGGAGTCCTCTGGAGCAGTCTTAACTTTTGGGAGAGTAAGTGTGTTTCTTAGACTTAAGAATTTTGATAACTGGCACTTAGGAGCAAATCTAAGAAATTTTCAGCACTTAAGTCTAAAAATCCACTCATATTTATTCATATTTATTATGTCATCCATGTTTTCAGTGGTTAGGTCAAATGTGCCCTAAATAGATTGATGATATAAATTTTTGGCAGCTTTTAGATTTATACTATTAATTTATCATAAAAACATGGTCACCCACCACACTACAGCTTATAGGTTATGTTGAAATGTGACCAAATGTGGGTTTTTTCCCCTGACAGTCTGAACGTGACAAATCTGATTTATTTTTTCCAAATATGACCCAGGCATTCTCAGTGGTGGGCACAGTTCCCTTAAAGCCCTAAAGCACTAATAGGGGAACTAATTTCTTGATTAGTGCTTTAGGGCTTTTGCTAATTTTAAAATTTATTAGTGGTTAAGCACTTGCTAAATTTATAGGCTAAATTTAGAAGCACTAACTGAGGTCAATAAACGTTATTGATCAATGTTAATTTTAACAGCTGAGGGTTAAAGCTTTCACACATTTCGTTCATATGTGTCACTTATCCACCAGGTGACAATATATGAACCCAAATACGGTTGTGGAATGTCAATGATAAGTCTTAAGAGCAATATGGCAATATGTGACTAATGTCTGTTGAAGAATGTTCATGGGCTGACTGGGTTATTTTAGTGCTTTAGAGTTAACTTTTGCTAAAAATTTTCATTGTGTTAGTGCTTTAGAATTTGGGGACCCAAATATTTGAGGTAGTGTTTTAGGGCTGGTGGAACTAATTTTTAGATTAGTTCTGCCCACCACTGATTAAAACAAATGATGAATATGGATGTTTTTCAAAGTGACCGCAGCCTGAATGTTCATATTCTCATTTCATGACTTACATCTGTGAGGTGGGGGCGAGCAGATCAACACCCAGCTGAATCTGAGAGGTGCTTCTCAACACTGAAGAGAACCAAGACTTTTCTCAGGTACACATCACATCTC
>NW_013953371.1:101504-113827 GCF_001266775.1 Austrofundulus limnaeus
CTACATGACATAGTGATCCAATTTTTCTTGATTTTACTATTTTCTTTTGTTTAATAAATACACAATAGTTAAAATAAGTACAAAAGATACAATAGTAGGTTTGCATGCCTTTTGAAAAAAAAAACTGTCGTGTTTTAGGCCTGATGGAGCCAATTAGTCCCACCCTCGTGGGTCATGTGTCTGACTTTTTCAAACTATTCACAACATTATCAAATACATATTGCATCTATTCATATTTTTCATCTATCTCTAATGTTTACCCATTAAAACCTCAAATGTGGTCATATAAGAAACCCTTTTAAGCCCTTCATCGCTTTGTTTCTGTCACTAATTATTTAATTGTAAAGCCGTCAGTAAATACTGATGCCATTTTATTTACTTGACTGAGCTCTTGCAGCAGGCCTGAGGGAAGTAGATCATGCTGGTCTTAGCTTGCAACACAACTAGCTGCTCGACTGAACAGTCGTGGAAATCATGGGACACTCAGTGGTCGTCTCTAATGAGATGTCCCTTGTAGCTGGTTGTGATGGAGTATGACAGTGGTTCATTAAATTGCTGTTGGAGTGATGCCTCTTCATAAATGCTAGCCTGACTGAGGGCAAACTCATTAAACAGCAAAGTTGCTTTTCATCAATTGACTGCTGGTTCAATATGACAGACTTTACTGAACCAAAACAAAGAAAGAGATGAGGAACACAGCCATCAATATCTGGATACTTGGATTTATTATTTCATTCATCAACATTAATTCCTGGCAACCGCTGCACTATATCCATTTAAACCTGTGAGTAAATAATAAGGATGACATTTACTCCTTTGTGTTATGAAGCCAATATAAGCAATAAGAGCCACATCATGTGAAGTTTTAAAAAATTGAGCCTGATAACAAGCATGCTGTCATATTGCAAAAAAAGTTGCAGTTATTACTCTTCAAATGCATGTGTAACACATTTAAATTTATGCTTAAAAACAGTTTAGACTAAGTTAATGGTGAATAAACATAACTGTAGTGACAAAGATACAACCATTGTTAAAAGGGTCATTAAAAACCGTTAAATTCATGTAAGGTTAAAAATTGCGATAGACAAATGTTTAAAATACTCTTTAAAAGGTTCAAAAACGCTAAGCAGTTTTTTTGTTATGGTAAGAATTTTCTTGTTAAGAATTGCTTATCTGTAATCAACCTGCTGAGTCTTTTCTGAGCGATGTCATCTGTGATTGATTAGTTGTACCTGCTTAGATCTGTAGAGGAAGTTCTATTTCGTGTAAGCTCCGCCCTCTAAAGGAAAAATTTGAATAGGTCCTCTGGACGGGTTCTTCTTTAATGAAACGTTTCGTCTCTCTTCCAAGAGACTTCTTCAGTCTGAGAGTTTCAGGCAAAAATTCAGGCTTTTGAGTCGTGCCTCCAGGTGACTGATACTCACATCACATGGCRATCGTTCACASSTAAATAATACCTATTGTTAACAGGGGGTGGAGTGATACTGCCAATGGCAGCGCTGTAGGAGGGGGACAGCTGAAAACGGAGGCCCCCACCTCTGTTTAATGATGGACGGTCTTTCTTTACAAAAATGGCTTCTTTTACTCCTCTCTCAAACCAACGTTCCTCCCTATCAAGAATGAGAACATCCTCATCTCTGAAAGAGTGACCGCTGGCCTGTAAATGAGTGAAAACTGCAGAGTTCTGGCCATTAGAATTAGCTCGTCTGTGTTGGGACATTCTTTTGAACAGTGGTTGCTTTGTTTCCCCGATGTATAACTGGCCGCAGTCCTCCTGGCACTTAACAGCATATACAATATTGCTCTGTTTGTGCCGGGGCACCGGATCTTTGGGGTGAACCAGCCTTTGCCGTAATGTGTTTTGGGGTTTGAAAGCTACTGGGACATCATGTTTAGAAAATAAACGTCTCAGTTTCTCCGAAACACCCGCAACATACGGAATAACCACTGGTTTGGGTCTGGGTTTGGGGTCTTCATTTTCACCTGAAGGTTGCATGGAATCCTGTCTGTGTTTCCTGTCGGCTTTCAAGAAAGCCCAGTCAGGATAACCGATAGCCACCGAACTATGATCCGCTTAGCCGTCCTTCCGGGCTGCTCGGGGATCGGTTTTTCCCCGGCACAACCCATTTTTCACTCCGGTCTCCTTCCTCGGAAGAAGGTTGATCGTGGTTTAGCTAGCATATATTTTCCCGCGGGTGTCCCCGCAGTGCGGTATTATGCTAAGCTATGGCACTGGACATCCTCGTGCCTCCATGGAGTCCCCATTTATCATAGCCGCTACTAACTCACTCGTTACACCGATGTGGTAGCTAGTAATTAAGGCTTTTTAGACATCGACGTTTCCAGCCAGGACTGGACTGGAAGTTTTTTCCCAGATATTTCGGACCATGCGCTTCTCATCTCGGCATGGTCTGGCTATCTTCTCTGGGGACGGAGGCCCAGGCTAGCGGTTTCCCGTCGGAGATCATGGCGGCAAACTAGCTAAGCAGGTTAGCTACCTAGCTAAGCTAAGCAGTGCGGTAGTCTCAGCCTCTTGCACCGAACTGCACCCCGCCTTTCAGTCGAGAAGCTGGAGTCAGGGTGCTGCCGCCTGGTGTAGCTTCTAGCCACGGACACGCTATGTAGCTTGACCAGGGCAGTTGCAGACTACTGCTAGCTGGCTTGTAACACACGATGTGTTGGCTGCTATTGGCTCGCTCGCAACACGGAGGTGTTAGCTAGCTGGCTTAAGGCATTCGGTGGTCGGCACTCCCAGCCAGGACTGGACTGGGAGCTCATCCAGACCGTCTAGCCAAGACGGGTTTTTGCCCCTAGCATGGAGATGCTAGCTACAATGCTAGGAGTTGCTTACTCCAAGCTGAAAGCTCCGGTCTCGTTCCACGCGGACGTGAAAAAGTGGAGGGGGTGACCGTCTTCGGCTCTTGCCGGTCCCAGTACTGGAATCTTCATCCTCCATGGTCTTCGTCACTGAGGCAGAGCGGTCTGCTGGATGGCGACCTTTTTTTTCTCTCACAAGCGGTAGACCAGCAGCTTGGCACCTGGGCCGACCGGTCCCATCATCGTACGGCACAGTCGGGTGCTACAACGAACAACATCACTCCCCAGGCCGTCAATTTAAAAAACGCGACAGGACCACAGCACAGAGGCCAGCACGAGTTTGAATCTCTGCGCTGTTTAGGCCGGGTGTGCGTCCTGCATCATGGCTTGGAAGCAGGAGAGATGTGTATGGCTAAAGCTAGGTCCGCTAGCTCTGCAACTAGCCGGCCTCTGGTCCTTGCTAAACACAGTTTGAATCTCTGCGCTGTTTAGGCCTGGTGTGCGTCCTGCATCATGGTTTGGAATCAGGAGAAATGTGTATGGCTAAGGCTAGGTTCTGAAATCCGCTAGTTCTGAAACTAGCCGGCCTCTGGTCCTTGCTAAACAGTCACACACAAAAACGTCTTCTCCCACCGTTCCAGGTTCGGTGGCCCGTTCCACCCCCTCGTGGCCGGCGAACGCACATACACTCTTCTCGTCGCCCCGCCGGTGAGCGGCGGACATAAGAGAAGACAGGCAGCATGAGCCATATAACAAGCAGGGGTGTGTCACCCTCCCGTCTCGGTTCAGCATGAATCCACCAATCACAGCCGCGTGATGAGCGCTGTGTTTGGCTCCGCTGAAACTCGCCTTAACTCATGCTCACGTACGCCCCGGAGGCAATCCCTCCCAGGCCGCATTCATAACGACGGCACGCAGGGCTCCTCGGAGCTCCTGCACAGCCTTTTCGAGCAAAGCCTCCCATGGGTCACACGAGAGAGCGTGACGGCGGCGAAGGCCCTGAGTGGATCGGTTGCTACGACAACCTTTCTACAACCGGCGCGTGCGCGAGCCCTCTCTCAGAGCGCAGCTCCGTCTGGGCACACACCTGTCCTATGGACAAGTGGATGAAGCGCTTGATAAAAAATGGGTTGCAGGTTGCAGTTTGCAACCAAGCCTCCCCGTTTCAGCAGGATCCTGGAGACCCACTTGTCGTCTCCTCAGCAGTATCTCGCTCTTCAAGCAGAGCTTCAGGAACTCCTAAACAAGGAAGTCTTTTCCAGAGTTCTAAATGAGAAGGAATACGAGGGTTCTTATTCCCGGTTTTTCCTTGTCCCCAAAAAACGGGTGCAATGAGACCGATCCTGGATCTCTTGTTTTTTCAACAATTCACACGGAAAAGACCTTTTCACATGTTGACTACCAAACAGATGCTCACATGTGTTCAGGAAGGCAATTGGTTCACTTCAATGGACCTGAAAGACGCTTATTTTCATGTCCCGGTCATCCCGGCGCACAGAAAATATCTGCGTTTCTCTTTTCAGCAGATTCAGTACCAGTACAACCGCCTGCCTTTCGGTTACGCACTGGCACCACGCACCTTCTCAAATTGCGTAGAGACAGCACTGCAGCCTCTGCGCTCAGCGGGAATGACAATCCTGTTTTATCTGAACGACTTGCTCCTGCTGGCTCCATCCAGACAGGAAGCAGCGTCACAGACGGAGAAACTATCAGCACACCTAAGGATGCTGGGTTTTTCCATAAACTGGAAAAAGAGTTCTCTCATTCCGGCCCAATTCATCACATATTTGGGTGTGGATCTGAACTCAGTCACCATGACAGCTCATCTGTCCCTAACCAGAAAAGAGACTCTGCTGTCGRTGTTAGCGCATGTCAGACCCCGCAGGTCAGTGACAGCTCTAACCATCATGCGTCTCCTGGGCATAGTGTCAGCAGCCCATGCGGTGGTCCTGCTCGGGCTGCTACACACGAGACGTTTACAGCGGTGGTTCTCCCGGCTAAAGATCGATCTGATACGCCACAAGCGCTGGATCGTATCGATCCCCTCCTCAGTGGGGGCGGATTTTGAACCACTGGAGGAAGCCACACACTGTCAGCAGGAGTCCCTATGAGCAGAGTGACACATCACGTGCCGGTCTTCACAGACGCGTCACAGTCGGGGTGTGGGGGGGACATGCTTGTCCCAGACTATGGGAGACTGCTGGTCTGCCCATTCTGTCCCCCACATAATTGTTCTGGAACTTCTAACTGTGTGGAAAGTGCTGGTGCCTTTTCACTCATCTGGTCCAGGACCAGCATGTTCTGGTCCACACGGACAACAAAGTGGCAGCAGCTTACAAAACCGCCAGGGAGGGGTACGTTCCCGGCAGCTGCTGGACACAGCCAGAGAGCTGCTCCTCTGGGCACACACCCACCTGCGCTCAATTTGAGCGGTTTAAATTCCGGGTGTGCTGAACAGGGGAGCAGAAATCATGTCCAGAGGGGGTCCCCAGTATGGGGACTGGGCTCTGCACATGACCATAATTACGCAAATCTGGGACAGATTCGGCAAGGTGGAAGTGGACCTGTTCGCCAGCAGAGAAAACGCACAGTGCGACCTCTGGTTCTCCCTGAGCTCACGGGACGACCCTCCTCTGGGAGTGGACGCCTTTGCGCGCCGTCCCTGGCCGGACAAGCTGCTTTATGCTTTCCCTCCTGTCCCTTCTGATCCCGCGACTACTGGACCGGATCAGAACAGACCACCGGCAGAATATTCTGATCGCTCCTGAGCGCACGGGAGCGCACTGGTTTCCGGTCCTCCAGTCAGTACTGTCGGGCCTACCGCTCCAGCTCCTCTGGCAGGAGAACGCTCTCTTGCAGGCGGGGAGGAACGATTAGGAGCTTCCCGAAACTGGGCCAGCCCCTTTGGGCCTGGCCGCTGAGCGGGAACGCTTAATAGACCTGGGTTTATCTGCTGATGTTGTGCGCACTATCCAGGATGCGCACGCGGCATCCAGAGTCTCTTCCTACACAGCCCAGTGGTCATCCTTTCAGCGCTGGTGTGTAGAAAAAAACTGCAGATCCAGTTCACTGCTCCTTGTCCTGCATTCTGTCCTTCCTACAGATGCTAATGGACAGAGGTTTAGCCTTCAGCACCGTTAAGACGTATGCTGCGGCAATTTCCTCGTCACGTGGGTTTTGGTGACAGGACGGTTTTTTAATCATCCGTTGGTAAAACGGTTCTTAAAAGGAGTGCGCAGGCACAGACCTGTCACGCGCACACTCGTACCACAGTGGGTTTTTACACTGGTGCTACGCGCTTTAGCTAAAGCTCCTTTTGAGCCATTGGATCAGGTCTCACTAAAGCTTTTATCTCAAAAAACAGCGCTGCTGTTAATGTTAACATCAGCAAAGAGAGTCAGCGAGCTGTCTGCCCTGTCAGTGTCTCCCTCCTGCCTCAGGATACGGGAGGATGACGGCTCTGCGACCTTGCGTCCCAACCCGGCTTTTATGCCTAGGAGCATCACAAGCTTTTACAGCTCCAGAGTTATTACTCTGAGCGGGTTCTGTCCTCCCCCTCATAATTCGGAGGAGGAAGCAGCTTCTCACCTGCTATGTCCCGTGCGCACACTCTTGTGTTATGTGTCACGCACGGCACAGATCAGGCGCTCTCAGTGTTTGTTTGTTCACTACAGAGAGCAGTCTGCAGGACAACCTTTGTTTTCTCAGAGGTTGTCACATTGAATTTGTGAAGCGATTTCGCTGGCTTACATCTCATCAGGTTTGCAGCCTCCAGCTGTACTGTCAGTTCATTCCACAAGGGGCATCTCTTCCTCCACTGCTCTGTAAAGTGGAGTATCAGTCCAGGTTTTTTGCTCTGCAGCCTCCTGGTCATCCCCTTGCCCTTTCATCCATTTTTGTCTACGGGATGTTTCGGGCCTCTCTCTGACTCACTCTGTTCTCAGGACCGTGTCAGAGTAATATATATTTTTTGTCTTAAATTATTAGACAAATAATGACTTGGTGCTTGAAGTGATACTGCACACACAGTGTGCTGTCTCTTCTTCACATCATCTGGATCATGTGATGGACACAAGGGATCATGCAAATCTGTTCACTATGTGAATCAGCTGTTGCTGCTGCCTTTTGCTTATGCAACATCACATGGGGTTTTTTGGGCGGGAGCTTCAAGAGTATGTCAAGCCGGTGAGGCGTAGACTACATCAGGCTCCGCCTCTAATACCCATCTGCGATAGCCTTAGAGGGCGGAGCTTACACGAAATAGAACGTTGGTTACGTATTGTAACCCCAGATTCTATGAGTGTAYGCGCAGCCCTCTAAGGATCGGGGCCTCACCGGCTTCCGTAGCTGAAGAAAAAGTAAGCTATTGGGAGCTGAACTCAGGTCCGTCCTCCCCTTTTATACGGACCGAGGTGAGGCCCACAGTAAGTGGGCGTGGACTATCGGCTCTTCAGAATGCGCAAGCGCGCATGTGGGGTACCCATCTGCGATAGCCTTAGAGGGCTGCGCTTACACTCATAGAATCTGGGGTTACAATACGTAACCAACGCTCTCTGCCCACGATGCCTCATTCCTGCTGCGTTCGCCTGGATGGAAGCATCGTGTCAGAGGTTTCTTWTTCATGTTATCCTTTTTCAGGTAATAACTGAATATTTCTATATTTGTATCTTTCTAAGTGTTTGTAAGGATTTACTGTTGTGTTTTGTAACCTTTCTCACTTGAACTTGAGTAGTTTCAACCAAGTAGTTTGCATTTCATGACCATGGTTTTAAGCTAGTTAGCTTGCCAATGACGTCACGCCACGAGGCCAGTGCCAGCGCAATGCTGTGTGTGTGTGTATGTGGAACATGCAGCRAAGCTAAAGATATGCTAAAAGATTGTTTTTGGTGATATTAAGAGTTAAAGCTACTGTGTTTTTTTGTTGAAATGAGTGTTTGGGCTTTTTTTGAGAATATAAATATCAGACAACAGGACAGAAATGTAAAAGACAATGGAACTTGTTTATTGAAAATAATTTAAATTGATTGTTTTAGTTGACATTGTAATGGAGGTTCAAGTTTGGTTTTGAAAATAAATTCCTGCTGCGTTCGCCTGGATGGAAGCATCGTGTCAGAGGTTTCTTATTCATGTTATCCTTTTTCAGGCCGCAACACATGTTTGTTTACAGACTGATTATATGGAACAAGAATAAAAGTGGAAAGGTAAAGTCATGTCACATGTCACATATTGTTGTGTTTTTTAAAAAAGTCATAATGTATAAATTATTTTATTTTAAGTTTTTTTGTGCCATGATGAGACTCTCAGTAAGTAGGTGATTGTATTGAAGTTGATGGTGCTTGTAATGTATAAAATACAGAGAAGTCACAACATAGACTACTTTTCCTTTTAGGCAATCTAAATACACATTAGTTTTGTGTCTGATTGGTTTAAATTTAGGTTTCTACAATTTTGAAACTGAAAATTATTCTGAAAATATCCAGGCCATGATGCTGATCATGAAAAAACTGTCTTTCAGTAGATTAGGGTGGTTTCCAAGATGGGTACAAAACAAACAAGTGGATACAAACTAGGCTTGTAAGACCTCATTTTGTAATAACAACACATTATGTACTAATGTAATAAAACCAGGCTTCAAAATGTTATAGACTCACGCTAAAACCACATTATGTAATAATTGACGCAAAATGTAATAAAAGTCTTCAACACATTTTGTAATACGCACAGCTGCATTATGCAATAATGTTATTACATGTTGCGGCAATTTTTACAAAATGTGGTGGTGTAATAATCTGGTGCATTATGTAATAAACAATCAAAAACCAGTATTTCTGTTCATCCAAATCAATATACTTGTAATAAATGTCATGTTGCAATTACTACTTATTTAATTCTTTATAACTTTGGTCAATAAACACCGAACTTCTCATCTTTTATTTGCATTTTCAGATTTACTGTCCTGATCCCTGTTACATAAATTATTCCACTTTATAGACAACTCCCAAAATATATCTAAAAGCTAGTTGTACATGTCAACCCCTTCAGATGTTTACCCGTATAACGAGCCTTAAAAATGCTTAATTTTCATAAAAAAATTGTATTAATCACACGCAGGTGGTTTTTGGGGGGGTGCAGGTGGACCATCAGCCATGGAGGGGAGGGGAACGGGGTGTAGGCGGACTGTCGGCTGTAATATCAGAACTTATTTCTATCAATTGTGTGGGTTGGAAGTGGATATTTGTTTTTTTTAACGTCCTAAAGGCTTTGGCATATTGAATAAATTAGAAACTACATTTTTCAAAGATTCCATAAAACATGAAAAAAAAATCCGTGAGATTTCTCTATACGCCCATACCAGCAAAATGATATAAAATCCATGTATGTTATGAACAATCCTTACACTTGACATGGTTGTATTGAAACATGAATTGCATGGTGAGGCTGCATCTTACATTTTTGACAGGACATCTAAATAAAGAGACGTACCTGCACTCTAAAACCAGTATTCACAGAAGTTCCCCCTGCTGTTCAGTTTTCATATTGACCCTGTGTTGCATCCTTACGGTTGATGTTTTTGTCCTCGAACTAGTGGAAACTCTTGCACTGCTCCAAGTAAGACAAATTTGTTTAAATAGTTTAATGTGTTCTTTCTTTAATTATACATTGTTTAAGTCCAGGAAATTGTTGGAATTCCGTTTGCATTAAATTGTTGGATCACATGCTTGTTTCATTTAATACCAACAGAAACATTATCCTTTTTTGCTTTTTAAAGCATAGATTTTCATTTTTCTGAAAGCCAATGTGTTGGGGGAAAAGTTTTACATCTTGATCGTTCTGCCTTGAACGACTTTTAGAATAATACACAAGAATTTGACTGAAAATGCAAATAAAAGATGAGAAGTTTGGTATTTATTGACCAAAGTTATAAAGATTTAATTATGTAGCATTTGCAACATGACAGTTATTACAAGTATATTGATTTGAATGAACTGAAAATACTGGTTTTTGATAGTTTATTAAAAAAAATGCACCAGATTATTACACCACCACATATTGTAACATTTGTCGCAAAATGTAATAACGTTATTACATAATGCAGATGCGAGTATTACAAAATGTGTTGAAGACTTTTATTACATTTTGTGTCAATTATTAAATAATGCGGTTTTAGCGTGAGTATTACATTTTGAAGCCTGATTTTATTACATTATTACATAATGCGTTGTTATTACAAAAAGAGGTCTTACAAGGCAGAAGTGGATGTAGAAATACAATAGCTTTTTTGTATACCAAAACATTTTAGGTACAAATTAATCAAAGCTTCAAAATTAGAATTTAGTGGAAGTAAAATTTGACCCAAAACCATTGTGGAAGTTTTTGAGCTAGAAACAAGGCATTAACAAGTGAATAACGTTAATAATGTTAATCTGTATTTTTGGAAATTTTCAAATACAAAATAAAGGAATTACATGTTAAACTAAGTCCTGTTGTGTTCATTCTTATTCAAAATATGAACTTTATGGTATTTTCCATTTTAGGTCAAATGGTTGTCTGAAGAAAAAAAAATGTTAAATTGTGAATTTTAATGGAGTCTTTTGTGAAGAGCAGTTTTATGACGCTCAAAGGAGAAAATCATTGAATTTTTGTGGTTTCCCTCAGCTACCTGACATATTCTTTCATCCTAATAGCAGACAATAAGTCGGACAAGCAGGATTTAGACTTCTTTTGTAAAATATGTAACATGTTCCAAAATGTCAAAACTGTAACAAATAAAAACTTGAACACATTTAAATTGTGTTTTTGCAGTTTCTGCAACAACAGAAACTGCACAAAAAAAATCATATAACTTCTGCTGGAAATCTGTCAGTCCACCAAACACAGAACATCCTTTCATCTACCAATGAGTAATGTGACATAAAAAAATTAAAACAGATTAGCTTACGTTATCAACCCCCTTTGTTCAATGACATTTAAAACAAACATTGATCTCAATGTCAATTGCAGCTCCTTTTGCCAAAGTACAAGGAGATGAAATAGCTTTTAGATCTGTAATCTACACGTGTGTACTGTCTACTTGTGTGTGGGTGTACAGGTAAGGAGACTGTATGATGGAAAGGACTGTAACATGCTTTCTCATGTATATTCACCTGAGTATAAAGAGCTTGTTCAAACAGCTATAAACCATTATTTGCCATTAATGAAAGCCATAACAGAGTCAAACACGTGGATACAACATGCAGCACTTCAGCTGTAACCATAGTGATATCAAAGAGCTATATACTTGCAGACTAATGGCTCCTAAAACACGTGTTTGCATGCCTGACTTTATACATATAGACTATCTGAACCACTTTACAATAGCTGGGAAGGGGCATTGCATTGGTGCCATCTAGTGCCTTCAAACAACAGCTTTATACCCAGGAGATGTAACACAAACGTCACTCTTTTAATTTGAAATGTAGAATCATTGTTCTGAAAGAAACCTTTATAGGAACTAATCCGAACTGTTTTATCTATTCTTTAATTTTAAAGTAAGTGTGGTAGCAGTTTAGTTATTATGTAACTCTTACTGGCAGGACTCCTCTGATTGCCGCATGGTGTCTCATATTACTCTTTCCAACAATAATAGCTCTACTCAGACAAGGTGGGCACTGACATTGACAGAACTTGAATGTTTGGTGTTCTGTAATGTTATTCTGTAATGTTATAAATGATTATGGCTGAAGACCTGTGCGTGAGCGGGGGGTAGGTGAGTATAAACGCTTTTGTGCCACAAAACATCTGTTTCATCTGTAGCATTCCTCCTTTGTCTGCCCTCCAAAAGCAAACCAGCAATTTGTTGCAAATGAGCTAAGTCAATGTGAACCCTGCTCACATCTGGAAGCAGGAAAACAAAGTTCACAACAGAAAGAACGTGTTTCTCCTCCTCTTGTCATTTACGTTTTCAAAAACAAGAAAAAAACATTTATTGAAAGTATAATATTTGTTATTCTGCAAAAAACACTTTTCACAACTGTGGTAGAACTAATATTTTATGTTTAAGCTAGTAATTCATGACTTCCTTTAATGACCTAGGTTTTCATGACATTCTGTTCATCTGCAGACAGAATGATTAAAGTCAGAACAAGATTTGCTAACAACAATAATCATTCTTAGATATCACTTGTGTTTATCGTTGTGTTTTCCATTGACCTTGTATCAAATCTTGCTAAGATGGCATAATGGTGTTTGTTAAAATATATATATGAGGCCTCTCGAGACACAGTGTTCAACAGAGTTCGACAACAGAGTTCAACAGTAGTGTGGACAGTGACAGAGAGAAGCAGAGGCACAGAGACAGGCCAGGTTGTCTGTTTCCTGTTGTTGCAATAAAACTCAGCTGATCATCCCACGGAGTACCTTCATTCTTGGACCACGTATTTATGTCTCTGTTGTTGAATAAATAATCCAGCTAACAGTTGGCGTTGTCGCAGTGACCACTAGGAGATCGACAGACCAAGGCCACATTG
>NW_013953372.1:0-23783 GCF_001266775.1 Austrofundulus limnaeus
AATGAGAACATTCTGACACAGAAAATTCTCCTTCAGCTGTAAAATGTCCTTTTGTAATTATATTATTCATTTACATTAATTTCCCAATTTAAATATATAAAAACACCAGAATTTGCTCATACCTTTCTACCTTTTGTCAGTCTGATGACATCATTTGAAATATTAAATCAGATACTTACTCAGTACTCAAGTAGCTCTTTTATTCAATACATTTTTATTCTCACTTGAGTAATTTCTTGGATGGCTAATTTATACTTTTACTTAAGTAAAAAATAAATTGAAGTAGTGCTACTCTTACCTGAATACAAGTTTTGGRTACTCTACCCACCTCTGTACTTATATGCCAGTTATATATTTATACATTTATTTCCAATAATGATAGGTTCTGTCCTCCATACTTWTACCACACWCTYGTTGATTAGTTCCCATTCTCTCTGATCATWTCATGTGACCGATTGCACTGAAACAGTTTGACCTGTCTTTAAGGCTGCAGCATATTTTCTCCTTTGACGCTGACAGAGGAAGAAGACAGTGGTTAGGCAAAGAGGTAGATGTGAGGGTGGAAAATGGAGAAGAGCTATAGGTGTATTAAAGACTCTGTTGCTTTCGGGCTTGGCAGTGAAATTCTCATTCTTCACGGTCAACTTTGTTAATTCACCAGACTGCCTGTCAGGGGATAACCTTTGACAGCAGCAGTGCAAGCTGCAAAAGCAGCCCAGCTTAGTAGGTCTTTTATTGGCTTAGTCGCAAATACATCTGGTAGATCCACAATATTGGTTGTTTACTCAATTACATTTTCTATTATAATGCAGTTCCGAGCACATTGCAAAATGTTTACATTAAGAGCAAAAATATTACTTTTAGAAGTAGCCTATTAGAGGCAAAATCCAGCTTGTGGAGCCAATATTTCTGCAGTTTATTATTAAATTTGTCCTCTTAATGCATTTTTGAACACTACGGAAACATTCACATTAATAAAAAAACTATTCTACCCTGGTTTGGGTGAAGGCGACACAAAAGTTTGAATTTAGAAGATATGTGTGGTAGTTTACTTCAATGCTTTGATTTGATTTGATTTAATTTATTTATTTAACAGGAAAAGATTATTAAAAATCAAGCCTGACTCAGCATAATTGCTGTTTTACAGCAGGTTCCTGTTCTGCAGCACATAAAACACTCAGAATTACAGCATCACAATCACATCATTATACACCATAGACACAAAGACAAACAAGCATACCAAATTTCAGGAAGGCAGCATTTGCAAAATAGGACGTCTAAATATGAGCACAAAAAAAGTGTCCAGCAGATGGCAGACAGATTCTTCTTAAAGGGCTGTAGTTTTGAAATGGACTTTATGTTTTGAGGAATGTCATTCCATGCTTTAGTATAAACATAGAAGAAAGACCTCTGGCCGTAACAGTTTTTAAAAGTTGGTAATATCAGTTGTCCTTTTGTAACAGATCTAGTTGAATTACCACTTCCAGAATTTGATTTGGGCAGCAATGCACAGAGAGTTCCATAATTGGCACCTTGGAAGATCTGAAAATATAAATTAATACCACTATACAAAACATAATTCTGAAAAGTCAAGGCATCAGACAATGAAAGAACTGTACAGTGATGAGTCCAACCAGGAAGTTTTTTATGAATTTTGTAGGCCCTGTTGTAGAGCCTAACTATGGGTTCTAATATTTCATTTGTTGTAAGAGACCAAACAGGTAAACAGTACGACATGGTTGAGAGTATAATGGCATGAAGATAGATATTTGAAACAGAAGATGTCAGATTGGATCTAATTTTTGAATAAACGTATAATTTCTGTTTCAACTTAGTGGTTAAGACTTGTACATGATGTATTTCCTCTGCTTCTCATTTTCTGCCTTCACTATCCTTTTTTTAAAGACAGGGCAGACATTTGCTCAGCATAACAGCAGCTCCAAAGCCATTTGGAAGAAAAATCACAGAATATTTCTGCCATTTATTTTGTGCAAAGGGTGAAAGACGATACTGCAGAGCTTCAGAAACTCTAGTTTTCTATTTTTTTTACCTTAACATTAGAAAACCTCCTGAGCAAGGTCATTGTGTACATAGTCTTTGATATTCCATCCAGTGGAGTTACAGTCTGTCTTTAATGCTACAAAGAACAATGGCAACATTAACATATTCATGCTATGTCAATAGATTTGTGATATGTGCAGACTAGTTAGAGACAAGCGTAAGCCATTCTCTTATTATTATTTTTTATTAAATTWAATTTATTTAAATATTTAAAATGATAAAAACATTTCTGGAACATTTAGCAGATAAGCATCAACTTTGGTATCATCATAACTGCCTAACTAAAAATGGAGAAGTCCTTGAACTCCAATGTTTTCACTGAAAAGTAGTCTCCATCAAAATACAATACATAAAATTTAGATTGGTTAAGAGCACAGTGATAATTATTTTAGAGGTTTTTTTTATGTGTTTCTAACACTCGTTGGCCTTTCAGGCAATCAGCCTCAGGACGAGGCCAAAGTTTATTTTATTTAATTTTTAGAAATGATAGAGGCCACTCTTAAATGCAACAATGTTTTAAAAACCTTGCAGTCATGACACAAAATCTTGACTTTGACCCATGGAGGCAGGTCTGTTGACTTCATGATTTGGTTTTTGAGTCTGTATATACTGTAGATGTGTGCCTTTACAAATCCTGTCTAATGAGTTGGTTTCACTGCAGAAACAAACAAAATCATTCAGAAATAATTTGGCTAAATTTTAAGTTTGACAACAAAAGTTTTAAATTTAAAGCCAGTGTGATATTTCATGTTTTTCGTCTTATCTTTTTTTTTTTTGTAAAAAATGTTTTCACTTTTTACTATGTGATCAAATCTTATAGTACTCTACCATGAGCCTGAAAAACGACAGTGTAAAAAAAAATTACAGTAGCCTTAGAATGCACTGTAGGAGGCCAACTTGTCTAAACAGATGTCTGACATGAGGAAGCTGTCGGCTGCACCTCTGTTTGAGCTARCGAGTTGCACTGAGGATAGCAATTAAATATGGAGCCAAGAATTGGCACGGTGGACTTTGTACCTTTAGGCCAAGGGAGAATGRGTTTGGGAGCTCACATTGCCCAGGGCCCATGTTAGACTGAGGCGCTAACTTAATTTCACACTGTGTGACTAGGCCTGGCCTGTTTCAGTGCTGCCTCTGAGTGTGAGTGCCATCTGGTTGAGGCCTGTGAAGGAAATGGCCTTGCTTTTCACACTGATCGGATTAGGGCGTTTTTAATTCATTCGGGATGTGCCCTTGCGTGTTAATTGGCTCAACATGGTCAAAGACTCTTGCCTGTTCCTCACCACAACGTGGTCTCTTCTTTAAACTCTCTTTGGAGGCTTAATGATTCTAAGACTTTAGGTGTTTTTGATTTTTCTAACAAAGTTAACAAGGGATTGAAAACAATATAGTATTAAATGAAAGATATTTTGCCACGTTCTCTGAGAAATGAAGTCAGTCTATTAGAAAAATAGTGCTCTTCACTGTAGAGTGAATACATCTTAGAATACACTAAGTGAACTAATTCCATGTCTGACCAGAGATGTTGGACGTTTATCAAGACAACAGGAAATACATGTTTAAAGTAGAAACCATCAACTGTTAATTGAGTAATCAATTTCAACTTTCACAGCCTGCAAGAGGAAAGTATTTTTAAATTAAGTTTTCATGCATATGTAATATTTTCAAAAAGTACTTAATTTTAGGACACATTTTTAGTATGCTCGTCGGTGGTTCTAATTGTATTAGCAACACATCGCCACCTCTTATTACAAGGACGTTCACAGTTGTTGCTTAACATGTACAAATTAGACTGTGGCACTAACAATTCTTCCTGCCAGTGTTAATGTAACACATAGGCTGAAAGAATTCCAGGTGACGAAGGATCTAACAAGATCACTCTACATATTAATTAAAATAACTTTAATCTATTATAATTGTACCAACACAAGTATTTTCAATGTAGAAGGTCTTGTTTACTGGAACATACAGTATAAATTATGAGAAAGTTATTGGTCAGTGCCAGGTCTTCTAGTTAAGATGAGCAGATTCATATTGGTTTTCCCTGAAAAGTCTTTGAAATCTTGAATCTCTCTTGCCTATGTGTTAACGCATGTTTTAAATTGTGTTTATAGTGTGAAAATTAGTGCAAAACTTGGGAAACAAAGGAGGTGCAGGACATTGAACTGATTTTCATTAAGCAAATCCACAATCCCACAAAAAGTCAATTTCACATTTGACTTGGTGCAGTCAGTTAACAAGTATTATTTTTACATTGTTTCATTGTGATTTTTAAAAACTTTATCTGTATATAATTCATTTTTATGTTAGCCTTTGAAAATCATCCACTGGATTTTTCCACCACCCAGCAGAGGTTCATAAACCCAACTTTAGACACCACTCATGTGCAACATATTCTGAAGCTACAGTTTTCATCAGTTCTTTCAACAATAACCTCTTTACAATTCTAAAGGACATCATATCCTCTGCTTTGAAGCAAACCTGTGATTTATCGATGGCTTCACCCTGGTGTGCACCATCCAAGTCTGCTTTCCTTTTATTATTCATTGTTTCAAACAGCATTCACTGACCTGAATCCCTGGCTCCCTCTTGCTGCTTTGATGTTGTCTAATAACTAACCTTGGACAAAGAAAATATGGTCATATCCACTTCTATGGTAACGTATGTTTAATAGCATAGCCAGCACTTAAATGCAACATTTCCAACTTAAAGAGAACATATGCAAAATTCACTTTTTTAGCCATTAAATGCATTTTGTTGTGTACTTGAAATTAGGATTTAGTCTCTCCCAGTGCAGCAGTAGGTGTTTTTATATTCTGCTTGGGTCATATTTTTCATCTCGTTCAAATTTCTCTATTGTCTATGATGTTTTCTAAACCATTACTTGACATTATTTGTGATGAAACAGACATGTGAGGTCTGGACTTACTAACTACAACTTTGTTGTCTTCATTCTCCTCTGGTTCTGGGTCAGAATCTGGCTCCAACATGTGAGGCTGGATGGACAAGCCTTCCCTTGTTGACAACCTTAAATCATTTGTAAATGAAAAGTTCCTGCGCAGCTATATAAGTGTAAACCCCTCTGTCTAATCACTGCTCTGGAAGCAGGGGGGCGGGGGGTGAAACAGCTCATTTGGATAAGTTGATTTTAGTTTAAAATTCTAGAATCAAAGGTGGCAGGAATGCATCCTGTTATGGAATGATAGGCTCTTAATTCGTGTTTTTCCTGCATGTATGTGTAAAAACTATTATCAGGTGCTGAATACGTACTTTATTGAGTTATTATTGCTGTTACTATTATTTCTTTGTGTTCTGCTTCAGTTTTGTACTTCTGTCTTTTGGTGTGTAAAGGTGCCTCCTCTCTCATAGCTCTGGGACTATCATACCGACATGTCACAGGGTGTTGATATTTTTTTTCTCATTTAATAATGACACCTTTAAATTAGTAGAAAATTTTGTTAAAATAAATTACAACCTCTGGCAAAAAATATGGAATCACCATTCTCAAAGGTTTTCGCAACTGTTTAATTTTGTTTAAAAAATAATAAATTTGACTTTCCACAAAACTATTATTGTTCAAAATTCCAACCATCTGGTACGAAGAAACAATAAAAAAAAGAAAGAAATTTAATTGATGTTGTCAGCCACAATGTTTTAGATTAAATAAAGGAAACATATTTGGAACAAATGGAGAAGTGCTGGGTGGTATTTTGACATCTGATGTAAGTGATCACTTACCAGTTTTCATGATTTATAAAAATAATCAATATAATATAAAAGTAGTTACAATCAAGAAAACAAGAAATACATAAAAAAGCTATGGATAAATTAAAAGATGATCTAAATAAACAAAACTGGAGAGATGTGTTTGTTGATGATGTGAATAAAGCATATGATTTGTGTATAAATGTTTTAGAATATCTGTATGAAAATAATTGTGTCCAAAACAATTATACAAAGAAAAATACTGTTGACAAGCCATGGATGACAAAAGGGTTGAGAAATGCCTGTAAAAAAAGAATAATTTGTATTCATGCTTTTTGAAATTAAGAACAAGAATCAGAAGGGAAAAACAAAAAGTATAAAACAAGCAAGTATGGATTATAACAAGGCATAAGAAAGAATATTACAGTTATTTGTTAAATAAAAGTATGTGATATGAAGGCAACATGGAGAGTAATGATGTGTATTGAAAAAATCAAGCAAAATCAAGCATTTCACAGTACTTTTAGGATGACAGTGAAATTTATGATCAAAATGAAATTGTAAATAGATTTAATAATTATTTTGTGAATGTCCAATAATTATCTGTGAATGTCCAAGTCTTGCAGTTAAAATAGCAACTCTTAACCACTCAAGAGTCATCTGGAGCAGTCTTAACTTTTCTTGAGAGTAAGAGTGATTCTTAGACTTAAGAATTTTGATAACTGGCACTTACACTTAAGTCTGAGAGTAGAAGCAAATCTAAGAAATTTTCAGCACTTAAGTCTAAAAATCTGCTCTAAGAAGTTTTATAAATACGGGCCCTGGTGGATATGAACGTAAATGACAAGGCACCRACCTTTGTCAATGGTTAGGTCCATGCCTCAGAGAATTCAAACAGTTAAAAAGCCAAAGGTGGTGCCACAAAGTACTAATTAGTGTTTTCCTCRTGATTTCATTTTTTTTCTCAAACTTGAATGACCCCAAATTTTTCGCTCTAAATATGGGGTCATTCAAGTTTTTCGCTTGATCTTAAAAAATAAGAGGTAACAGACAACATCAATTGTCTTTTTTTTAATTGTCTCTTTTTAATGTTGCCTAATTTTTTAATAAAAAAGGTAACTAAAAAATTCCCTAAGAGTAGTGAAGTTTTACAGTATTTATGTTTTTGGCCAGGGGTTGTTTACATCTGACAATGTGCCAATAATGACTAAATTACTCTGCTGCATTCATTTTTGTTCCTTTCTTGCTCTACAACTAAAGATGTGCAAGCACAAATAATTTGTAAGTATACACTCATAAGAACTTACAGAGTTGTACAAGTTTAAATCAATCATGAAAAAGCAGTGATTGATGTGAAAACTTGTCTTTTATGAGGGGAGGTTGTTTATAAGTACTATGTGTGACAGTGTAGCTTGAAAATATGAAATATGAAAAAATCTTAAGTGCAAAAAATGAAAATGGAGGTTTTATGCATTATTAAACAACACACTAATCCACCTTCAGCATGCATTCACATCCCACACACTCAAGAATGAGTCCAAACCAGCTCGTTATGCTCATACTTTTTTTAATGTATCACAATGAGCAAGAAACATACTTGATGAAATATTTTCAAAGGAGTATATTCAATTACCATCTACAATCAACTTAACTAGGACAACAAGGTTTTTGTGACAAAAGTTTCTTTAAAAGTCTGAAGTTCCATGTGGTTGTATGTATGTTAGTTTCCATGTCATTTGGTACAGTTYGGAAATCTTCATATAATTACAGTAACAAAAAAGAAAAAAAATCTAACAAGACTACAGTATAGAAAAGACATCAAGAACAACATTTTTGGTTTATCTTGCTCTTTTTTGTACATTGCAAGGCTGTTTTTTTTCTACCCTCAAATGGGCTTCCTGGAGCCACAGAGCCATGCTTATGAGGCTCGAAGGAGTAGTATTTCAAGGAAAGAAAAAAAATTAAAATAAAACTAAAAGCATAAAAATATTGTGGCACCAGAAGTCACAAAAGGAACAGAGTGCTCCAAGTAACAGTTCATCTTTGAAGCTGGAGCAAATGGTTGTTTGGTTGTTAGTTTGGTTGGTAATTTTGGTTAAAATGCTTTTTTTTTAAGTGTGGCTGCCTCCCTAGGAATGACAGCTTTGAGAACCCATCCCCTCTCTATGTTTTTTAATTTCCCTATTCATATTATGTAACCACCACAGAGAGGGGCGAGTCAACATTTGACTGGAGAGCTTCACTTGTCAAGCAGAGACAAGCACGAAGAAATGAATCGGGTAGCAACACGAAGAGGAAGAAATGAAGCAAGCATCTCTGTCCATCCTGTCCTGAAACTTTGGAAAAATGTCTGTCAAAGAGCAGAAGCAGACACAGAGCTGGAGAAAGAAAAGGACAGACAGAAAAGGAGAAAAGAGGCAGCTGGAGCCACTTAAGTTCAGTTTCATCTAACGACTTCCCTCAGTCACACATGTCCATTGGTTCCAGAGTCTGTTCCCATTACAGAGCTGTCAGTAATCAAATGAGGTGGTGATTTTTAAAGCTGTTTTTGAGCCTGCTTTTGGCTCTCATGCCCAGTTTTGGTGTGCCCACAGCCTCTCACGTCCTCCAAAGCTTCCCAGAGTCCTTTGTATTTATTTTCATTCTTTCTTCATCTCAAAACAATAATAACAATAATAATAACAATAATAATAATAATAAAAAAACAAAAAAACAAAAGTCAATGTCTCATTTAAATATATCTATATCTGTATACAGGTACACGTTTGTTTTCACAGTGGGCAAAAGATGACCTTTACAGCAATATGTTGCCTTTACCTTTCTTTTGTAAATGTCCATTAAAATCAAGTATCCCAATGTAAGTCACAATAAAATATACACTTGTTTGGGGCACAAATTTGTTTCTTTTTGTTTTAACTGCATAAAGCTTTGGCCACATTCATTATCTTCAATTGAAATAAAAACTGCTCAGTGCTTATCTTTTAGTAATTCTAAATTCAATTTAGTCATAATCTAGTTTTGTGGTTCTGTTTTTTTTTTTTTGGTGTGTAACAACAATATAAAGGCAAACAAGGAAAAACAACAATGAAAAAAGAGAAACTGAATTGATGCTGGCTCTTGTAAAACATACACACACACATGGACACACGCGCACACACAGACACACACACACACAAACCAAAACACAGTCCATACTGGCTTCATCTAATGTGGAGACATCAACTCTATTGTCCACAAGAGAGCTGAAATGATTACACTTTGGAAATCA
This sequence comes from Austrofundulus limnaeus, assembly GCF_001266775.1. Classification (NCBI taxonomy): domain Eukaryota; kingdom Metazoa; phylum Chordata; class Actinopteri; order Cyprinodontiformes; family Rivulidae; genus Austrofundulus; species Austrofundulus limnaeus. The sequence continues at coordinate 9,035 of NW_013953372.1, forward strand.
GAGAACAAACAATTTCATTGAAACAATGAATATCACACCATAAAGTGGCCAGGTTGGATTTTTTTTCRTTCGCTTTTATCTCAATTTTTGCAATTCAATAAAAAGCTAGTGTTAATTTATAATAAAAAGTCATATRTTGGAAACAAAATACATTTACTTAAAAGAAAATAACACGTTTAAACAATATGCAATAAACTAAAATATGAAAACATTTTGTAGTTGAGAACAAAAACTGTACAACTCAATTTTCAGAACAATCCAGATATATGTGAACAAATTTCCAAGAGATTGGACTTGAGACATATGAAGCTTGTAGACGTACTGATTTTAACAGCATTGTGTGGTACTAACATCAAATCACATTTTGTTGCTAGAAGTAGCACGTTAAACACTACTGAGATTGTGCCTTGGATTCACTAAGGCAAATATATTGTCGATACAATTGTGGCCAAAAGCTGTATTTATTTCCTCACAAATTTAAAAGAGAAAGTTTTGGTTCATCACATTATCTGTGAGAAAGTKGGGGCAGCTATACGCATCCATTTCCATTGCAGCAAAAATAAGGAGGATGACTTCTTTGGATATGAAAGCATCCAAACTGTTAAAATAAAGAAAAAGAGACATCTCCAAAAGAACCCTAGTCATTTCTAGAAATAATGCTTTGGAATGAAAATGTCTCCTAAAAACCTGTAATCTATGTGTGGAAGTGGCACCCTGCACAAACACGTGACAAGTCACTGGTGAACCTCCCAGAAAAGGGGGCAACAACACTTCAGCAAAAAGCCATTGATTCCCTCTGAGACTAGTTATAGGTTGACTGGCATATATGTCAAAAAACCTATGGGACGCGTCAGTACCAGATGTATTATATACATTTTTTGGTAACCACTGTTACTTGCTTAACAAGTAAACAACCTTGATTGGTTGGAGGGGTTTTCAGCAATGTTCCATGCCAGCACAAAATAACACATAAAGGTCACTTTTTCAGCAACCCATGATGCAAAAAATTTACACAACAGTTTACAGTCATTTTATAAATGAAGAAAAAATAGATTGTGAAAATTAAAAGCAATTAAATGACATAGGATCAGTCCTTGCTTTAAAAATCCATAGTGATATTTGGAATGCACTGTTCTTTACAAACCTTATAGATCATTGGCTTTAAACATTGGTCTGTTCAAAAAAAAAAAAACTCAGCAAATGTCCTTTGGAACATATATTCACAGTCTTCAAAGTTCCGTTTTTGCAACAAGAAAAAAGGAAAAAAAAAAAAACGTGTTGCAGAGGCAAGAAATTGGTTTATTGTTTTAGTTAAAGCTTAGCCAAAAAAGCAAAATGAGCATGCATCTAGGTATTCTTTCCTTTTTTTTTCAAAAATCTACATTAGCAGCAAAACGTATGTCCTTGAAGTCCAGACCTTATACATTTTCTTAAAAAAATGGACATTTAAATGTGACAAAAGTCAAACAAAGATTATTAACCTCTATCTTACAAACTGCAATGGCTCTGTAACGGTGCTACTCCACAATGCAAGGACATGGGCCCTTTTTTGGTTTTTGGTATCTACGTAATAAAGCTACCTGTTTGCTTATAGAGAAGCAAAGAGGACAACTCTGATACGTACTCCTTTATCTTTTAAAACTTTGTGTTCTTTCCTCAAAAACAGCAACAAATTCTCAAGTATAAAGAAGCCTCTTTTCTCATCTTTATGCACCAATGGTGAAAGTGTTTAGTCTTTGGATTTTCTTTTTTTCTTAAAGCATGAGAATTATTAGTAGTATTCTTTTTTCATTTTCATTTATGACAACATGTCAAAATAAAAATAAAGAATGTAGCCACTCTACGTGAGGAACAAAAGACTGCTTTGTAGTATACACATCTACAAACACAGGAGAGAAGAGAAAATAAGTGCTGACAGAGGAACAAGAAGAGTGACAAAATGAAGTCAGACAGTGATAAGTGCACAAAAGTAACAAGAATTAAATAAAAAATAAATCTCTCAATAACTCACCCAGGATCATTTTGTTTTGGTTTTATCAACCAAATCTTAAATTTAAATAATTTTGAAAGAGGATCCTGCCTTGTCAAAGAGGGGCATTTGAGTGAATGTTTCTTATAACGTTAAGAATAAGACAGAAATAATAAATTTCCTGTCCATATTCTAGAATATTGGAATGACCAAGTCAACATCAAATGAAGTGTCATAAAATTGGACAATACAAAAGTTAAATGTACACAAAATTTTTCTTTCCAACCTACGATATTTTTAAATTCATTTCCAATGCAACAATCTACATAACACCAAAAATGCTTAGAATAATTATAAATACAGAAGATTAAGTTTTTTTTTCCATATCAAAATTATTTTTTGTTCTTTTCTTTCATCTCCCATTGTTGTGTATGCAATGGTCTTGTATGGGAATATATTAGGATTAATTTCCTCCCTTTAAAACAACTTCCAATGTTAAGATTAGCAATTTACCTTTTCAAATGCCCAGTAGCAATGCCTTGTTAAAATTTTACTTTTTGTTATGAAATAAAACTCAAATCCGTACAGAAAAAATAAATAAAAACAAWTTTGTTGAGAACATAAGGAAATGTGAATTTCTGTAACAGAAAAACATATTTGAGCTGTTGACCTGAGAATAAAATAGACATTATTCTTTTACTTTTGAAAGCCATTGGTATTTGAATGCTTAAATAGCAAGAAAACTGATAGACTATTCTCCCATACAGTACATACTGGCTTTTTGTGACTGTGCTTTTACGTAGAAAATATTAGCTTGTTAACTTGCATTTATTGGGAAAAAATAAATAAACAAAAGTTTTTTGGGGACATTTGTCAACTTTGAGGCAGTCCATTGCCATAGAGWACAGCATTCCTCCACCATTACCTAAAACTGTGTCTTACTGTCTTCACATAGTAGTATGCATGTATTTAACTGGAGCTAAAACAAAATAAAATGAAAACCATGAAAAGAAAACCAGCATGTTGATATGGGAAAACAATCCACTAACATTTAAATTTTTGGTTACAAGCTTTGGAATTGCAGTTAGTTTTTACACATCTTTTTCTGAAATTGGTTTGTATACTTTTCATGTATTTTTTTAACATTGCTGCTTTTTATGTTTTTTTTTTTTTTTGTAATTTTTTTTTGTCATTTTCTTTGAATTTTTTTTTAAATATTGTCCATCACTGAAAGCTCTCTTACAATCTGCTGGAGTCTGTTCCTACACTAGCCAGGTTACTACAACTATTACTGTCCTTGACAAAGCTGGGCTGCTGTGGCTCCTCCGCCGTCCTGCCCTGCCTGTCTGCTGACTTCTGACTGCTGTCAGAGTCAGACTCATCAGTAAAGACGTCTGTTGGTATCGAGGTCTGAACTCCTGAGGTGCTCAATGAACTTGAGGTAACCGTTGAAGGTGAGGACACTGGAGGAAAAGAAGAGGAGGGACTAGCGTTGGGCTTCCCAGCTAAAGCTCTGGAGAAAGGGGCTTGGGACCAGGATTTGCTGGCAGCTGTGGTGTGGAGAAGGGCCTTAGAAGAGGAGGTGCACATRGATGAGGAGACAGCAGAAGATGGCATGGTGGCTGATGCTGTTGCCTGGCGAGGGGGGCTGCTGATGGGATGAGTGGCAGACTGCGAGGTAGATGCGGTGTTAGGACTGGGGAAGCAGGCTGAAGAGTGAGGTAATAAACTAGTAGCGTGCTCTTTGGCATTTCTGACTGATCGCTTGATTGTTCTGTGTTTGTGCAATGCCGACTGGAGGTGCTGACCGAGTGCTTTCTCCCCATCCAACGTAGTGTCACAAGCCAGGCAGTCATAGAGACTTCCAGCCCCTACACCTACGCCACTGGGGACACGCAGCAACATCTCATGCAGGTTTGCCACAGATTGACCAAAAAAACAGTTCGATTTAAGGTGGGTGATAGCTGCTTCTTCCTTGGTGAAAACAGCTTGACACTTGCGACACGCCACTTTACTCTGCATTTTCGGCACAATGAACTGATCAAGAGGGTGATCCACAGCTTTGCCATCCAGCTCGTTCTGCTCACATGGTACTTTTTTATGGGAGGAGGAGAAGGAGGAAGTGGGGGTCTCGTTGATGGGGGCACCCTTTTGCTCCTCTGTTTTAACTGAATCTTTGGCAGAATCTTTGCGATCCCCCATGGTTTGAGAGGGTACCGGAGTTTGGCTTGCCTTGGGCTGCTGGATCTGCTGAAGCTGTCGTTGCTGCTGCTGTAGTGCTTCCTGCAAACTCTGCTGATATTGCTGGTAATGCTGCAATAGGGAGCCGGGGGACAGGCCCATCAGTGCTTGTGACAAAGCTGGGTTGTATGGAAAAAGACTTTCCATGCCATACATTGGTTGTAGGTACCCACCTTGAAGAGCCCCAGGGATCTGTGGAGTGTAATAAGGGGAAAAGCCAGGCATGAAATAAGGTAGGAACTGGTTTGTAAGTAGAGCTGTGGGGTCTGATGCCAAAGCAGCCTGCAGAGCTTGAAGCTGGGCAGGGTCTACCACATACTCCATCCCGGGTGTGGGCATAGAAGTGGCGGGGACAGCTGTGTCTGGTTTTTCCTTCTTGGCGCTGGCGGCAGAAGTGGAAGGAGCAGGGGTGCTTCCAGTTGAAGATGGGGTTGAGGGCTTCTCTGTCTTTTCCTTGACTTTTTCTTTATCTCTTGACCTCTCAGCGTCACGTTCTTTGGGGGGTTCAGGCCGCACACTAGACTGGGCAGACGAGGATGTGGAGCTGGACGTGGGAGTGGGGCTTGAGTGGGAAGCAGATGTGTTGGTCTGGGCAGAGCTGGATGTGGCAAGAGATGATGAGGAGGGAGGCTTGTTGGGCAGTCCAGAAGTGGGAAGGCTCGGTGAGGGAACACTGGCACCAGGCATGTTCAGGAGGTTTGAAGGTTTTGGAGGAGTTAAAGCTGAAAAGTTTTCAAACGAAAACAGGTTAATGAGGCTTACATATCTAAAATTTGATTGATGGACAGATTTTCAAAGATTAGGTATCAACAAAAAGGTATTTTTTATTACAAAATTCACAAATGATAATCACTACTTGCATTGTAATAATATCATGTAAAACAGAATTAAAAACATACCGTATTTATTTGTGTATAATACGATCTCAAGTATAATACGACCCCCCCCCCCCCATTTTTAGCCTAAATAGCATAAAAAATGTAATTCTCATGCTACTTTTAATTTCATATGGACTTCTGGATTTTTCAGCCTTTGCAGTCTTATATACAGTATCAGTAAAATTATCATTTGACTGTTGTATCCGTTTTTAATTTTATTTTAACAACATATGTACTAAAAGGTACACAAAAACAAATGTATAACTACAACAAAAGCTATCAATGCTCATTTGTTAACTGATGTGATATAACAAACAGATAGAGCTATGTGGCTCTAACAAGTGTGGATTAAGCTGAATCAAAGCCTTCAAAATCAGACTCACCATCATCTGTATCATTAAAAGTTTCTGGTACTCCTCCTCTGTAATAAAGGCATCAGAATCGAACTCAACAACAATCTCATCCTCTGTGTCTCACGAGTGCCCCCTCTGGTGGGGAAACTTTTTTCTGGTAGACCAACTTTTACAGAACACCGGTAGATGGCAGCCATTACAGACGACCATGCGTTTGTTGTTGTTCCAGGAGCGGCCCGGTCGCACATTAATATTAGTTCGTTATGCAGGACTGCCTTTTTTTTCTTAATTTTTTTCACATCATGTTGCCTGCTTGGATCTGTTACTATCTCGCTCAGAGGCACAAGGGAGTGTTAGAGGTAAGATCACTTCAACCGCTTTTTATGATGTGGTTTCATTTCCGGACTTAGGGATTTTGTGAATGAGGCTGATATTTCAGTTAAAATACATCAGTCAAAGTACAGTATTGTACTACCCCCCCCCAACTTTGTGCATGATTTTATGGATTCAATTTTACGTATTATACTTGAATAAATACGGTAATTCATAGAAAATAAATTTACACATGTGCTGTTTAAATTTTAGCCCTGTATCTTCAAATGAATGTCAAATGATAACGTACCTGAATTTGATGAGTTAAAGCTGGAAAGAGAGGGGCTGGCAACCCCTGGCAAAAGGACAGGTGGAATGCCTTGCAAGTTCGAATAGGCTGACTGAAGATTGAGGGCCTGCATTGCGGGGTTATCAAACATGCCTTGCTGCTGCATAGCCTGCTGCTGTGCCAGACCTAAAACTTCATTGGCTTTCTTAATGCGGTCCATCTCTTGCTGAGCCATAAGTTGGCGGACAGTTGCTGGGTCAAAATATTCTTTTTCCTTATCGATCTGGCTGCCAATAGTATCCTTCACCTTAGAGATGTGCTGCTGGGAGAATATGTGATCACGAACAGAAAGGCGGGCACTGTACTTGACACCACACAATGTGCATTCAGTCTTCGGCCCTTCGTAAGATGTCTGATTTATTCCAAAGTGCTTAGCCATGTTGAGTTTTGCCTTTTTCTCCTTGGCTCTGGCATTTTGAAACCACACCTGAACCACTCTCTTTGGAAGTCCAATGTCATTGCCAAGCACCTCACATTCYAGCATTGTGGGTGTCCGGTAGTCATTAAAGCAAGATTTTAACACTTTCAGCTGGAGGTTAGTCATCTGGGTTCGGAAGCGCTTTTGGCCAGGCCTGTCTCCACTGTCAATGCTCCTGGTACCTGAGGCTCCAGGACTTGGTGAGCAAGGGTCAGCCAGGCTGGATGTCTCACTGTGGTCAATCATGTTTTCATTTTCAAAGTCCTTAGCATAATAGCTTGTTGCAGGGCTTACCAGCCCAGAGGACAATTGGTCATCATTTTCAAGAATAGTGGATGTGCCTCCAGACTTGGAGAGGTAATCACCACTATTTTGGATGTTCTTTGCATCAGCACTGTCATTATCAGCATTGGCCTCATCGCCCGTAGTTGTGTCTGTGATGGCTGTATTCACAGAAGAACAGTCATCATTATCCAATTTGCTCTGATCAAAGCTTAGGTTTACAGAAGACATTGTTGTACCCTCAAAATCTTCTATTCCTTCCACTTTGATGGATGAAGGACTTAGTAGACCTCTGGGAGACAGATCCATGCTTTTATTCACTGGTGACATGGAGGAGCTTTGTCCATCTAGGTTTGTAATGGGTGCCATTTGGGAATAGGCTGATGTGTCTAAAGCATCCATTTTAATTTGCATGCTCTCCTGCTCAGGTAACATTCCAGTGAGAGTCAAATTGTATCCAGCACGTTTGGCTTCATGCCAGTGACGTGACCTAATGTGTGCCTCAAGGGCAGTTTTTGCTTTAAAAAGAGCTCGACAAAATGGGCATCTACGATGAGCTTGGGCTGGCCCTACAGCTCTGAACTGACCTTTTCTCTCTCTAGCTCTTGTATTCTGAAACCACACTTGCACTACTCTCTTTTTCAAACCCACCTCATGAGCAATGTGGTCAAGCATTTTACGAGTGGGATTTGAATCTAATAAATACTTTTGATAAAGAATCTCTAGCTGCTCAGGTGTAATGGTGGTTCTGAGCCGCTTGTCTCTCTGTGGCTCCTCTCCACTATTAGCACTGTCATTCTCTCCTGGGCTAGTACTAGCTTTTTCCTCTAGTTTTCTTTTTAGGGAGTTCATGGTGGAGGTTGGGGTGGATGGAGAGGTGGCAGAGGTGCTGGGAATCTGAGGCATTGCCCCAGAGAGAAGCTGGCTTGCCAGGAGAGGGTTGCTTGGATCAAACAGCATAAAAGGTATATCGATTGGACGGTCAAGGAATTGTGGATGGATGAACTGATTTTGCACAGAGAGGAAGTGTAACTGTTGGTGTTCCTGCCAGTGTTCAAATGAGGGAAAGCCAATCTTGCACTGCTCACACTGGTATGGGATTATCTGCTGTGCCAGTTGTTGTGTGGCGGAGGACAAGTGTTGACTGATGCTCATGTGGGAACTTTGCGATGAGGCCTGGCTTGTCTGACAAGCTGATGGGCCACACAATTGCTGTTGCTGAGAGAAGGAAGGAGATGAGTGCTTGGCAGACTTTGACATATTTTGGATCTTTTCTTCTCTCTGAGTTCTTTGATGTTGTGGTTCAGATGGATGTTGGTGCACATTCTCTTGCTTAATAGAAGTTTGGTTTTCTCGTGGATCAGGAGAAATTTCTGGTAACTGCTTAGGCTTCTCATCATAGAGGTTTGAAGTGGTTGCAGGTGAGGCTTCCTCTTTCTCAGTAGATGGGGCGTGTGCAAATGCTGATGTTGAAGGAGGAAGAGGACAAAGGCTTGAAGAGGAGGGCATTGGTGTATGACAGGAAGACCCAGAGGGGGTATAACTATCATGGGACAGATCTAATGAATCCTCGTTTTGGCTGTCATACTGCCCATCCTCATCTTCATCTTTGTAACATAGCTTCTTTTGATGTTTTATCAGATCAAATATCCGCTGGAAAACCAAACTACATTTTTTGCATTGGTAGTTCAGATTTGATGTGCGGATATATCGGTCATTTGACAGTTCCCGTCTTTCACCCTCTTTTCCTCCATCCCCTTGATTTTCATAATTCTTCCTTGCCTTCTGTCGAGCATTTTGGAACCAGACAACAATAACCCGAGTAGGGAGGCTCAGAAGGTTGGAAAGTTGTTCAAATTCATCATCTTTAGGATAAGCATTTGCATCAAAGAAGTCCTGCAGAACTCTCAGCTGGTAATCTGTAAACCTCGTTCTGGATGATCTCTTACTTCCATAAAATTCTTGTTTCAGAGGTTCAGGGGAAGGAGGTTTGGAATCAACTTTTGTATCCTCTAGAGTTGTTGTTGGAGGGTTATTAAAGTTGTAAGGTGAGTCTTTATTGCGCTGGCGTTCTTTGAAGAGGGTGTTTCTAAACCAGTGCTTTATAACTTTTTGTGGCAGTCCAGACTTGTCTGCCATTTCTTTTATCTGTTCCTCATTTGGTGAATTGTTGATATCAAAGTACTGTCGCAGAACTCTAAGCTGGTCATCAGTGATGCGTGTCCGTGGCCTCTTGTTCTGCTGCTGTTGTAACATGGCTGGTGTAAGCTGTTGTTGATAGAGCTGAGCCAGGTCAGATGCCAGGCTTGGCTCAACAGATGGTAACTGGGGAGGCAACTGAGTCGGTAAGGACTGCAGAGACATTGGCTGCATCATAAGAGGTGAGAAGAGGGGCAAGTCCATTGGCATGGGTATTTGTGTCATTTGAACTGGTGGCTGAGGGGTGGGTACAGTTGGAGGTGTATGTGAGGGAGCAGAGACTGGGATATTTGGTGTAGCAGCTCTTTGAGGTGGTGGAGGTGGAGGCGGCGGAGGAGGTGGGGGTGGAGGAGCTGGAGCAGCCTCTGGTGTTGGAGGTCTAAGTGGGTAGAGCTTATCATAATTTTCTCTGTATTCCTTGGCAAATCTCTCGAGGGACCGAAATGGAAAAAAGGCCTGGTGGATGTGCTCTTGGTGACTTTTTAGAATCAGTATGTTTGAAAACAGCTTGCCACAAGCTTCACATTCCAGTTTCTCCAGTCCCTCAATGGGGTCCACTACTCTCAATATTCCACCTGGACCACTTGCTCCAGTAGTTCCCCCCGTCTTTTTCTGAACCTTCTGTTTATTTTCATTGTACTGAATAACTAATTCAAATCCAAAGTTTTCCAGCAAGGCTTTGGTTGCGTTTCCACGAGCATCTGAAGCAATCCTAGGTGGAAGCAAGCCAGGGTCTTGATTAATATTTAATGAAATTTGCTGAATGTCCTTCTTTTCTTTTGGTTTGGTTTCTGTAGAATCTTTGTTTACAAAGTCCTCGTTTTTTTCAGGGACATCCTTCTCTTTTAGAGTTTCTTTATCCCTGTCATTCTGAGAGGAGGAAAATTTCTGCTTTTTCTCAGCCTGCTGGAGAAGAGATGCAGTTTGCTGCAGCAGTGCCATCTGGCCTTGGACCTGTGAATGAGACTGTTGTTGCTTCTGCTGCTGCTGATGTTGTTGTTGTTGTTGTTGTTGTTGTTGCTGCTGCTGCTGCTGTTGGTGCTGCTGCTGAAGGTGATGGTGCATTAACTGCTGTTGCAAGCAACTTTGCTGGGCCTGCTGGGCTGAGTTTTTCAGATCTTCTGACAGGGAAGAGGTTGATGATCCAGCTAGGCCAAGCAAAGAGTTGCTGATGTTGATCTCTGGGTTCAGTTGAAATTCTGCCCCTGGGATGTAGAAAGGGAACAGCAACTGCTGCTGTTGTAGGGGTAGAAGTGCATCTGTTGTCATTGGGAAGTGCTGCAAAAGTGCAGGATTGAATAGCTGTGATTGTAAAAGAGCAGCTTGCTGCTGAAGCTCTTGCTGAAGCTGGGCTTGTGCTTGAGCTTGAGCCTGAGCCAATTGCTGTTGCTGCTGAAGCTGTTGTTGCTGTCCCCTGGCAGAAAGAATCTCTGAGAATTTAGACTTTTTGGTTTCATGATTCTCAGATGGTGAGGAGTGGCAGCTGACTGAAGAATTCCCCAAGCTTTCAATGTTGTGGGACTGGTTTGTATGGTTTCCTCCATGAATACTCTGAGGTGCCTGAGACCCCGAAGAACTGTGGTTAGTTAAGTTAGTAGCTGAGTTACTGGCTGGGCTTGGACTAGATGCGGACGTGCCCATATTGGAAGCTCCACTAATTAAACCATGAGCACTTGCAGAGCTGGTGATACCCCCTGCTGCTTCAAGTTTGGCTGCTCTGGCCTTTGTCTGGTGTAGAACAGAGCGCATGTGGATTTCCAGAGTAGAACTCTGACTATATGCCACATTACAAGTACTGCACTTGAAGGGCTTGTTATCAGGGCTGCTGGTAGGCTCAGGTTGACCAGTAGTGGACTCCTGAAGAGCTCTCTTTACCTTGTGCAAGTGGGAAACAGAGTTATAGTGAACCAAAAGAATGTTTTTCTGTGTGAAAGACTCTTTGCACACAGTACACTTGAAAGGACGAGATGGATCCAAAAACTTTTCCATCGTAAAGTTGGGACCCTTTCTGAATGGCAGTGCACGTTTTGGTTCAGACCCAGAATCTTCTTGCAGTGAACCAGAGTCGCTGCCTGTTGGACTTTGTTTTTCCTCCTGATCACTGTCATCTCCCTCTTTGTCATCTTCTCCCAGACTTCCAGGCTCCTCACCAAGAGTTAGATCACCCATTGCCATAATGTCACCATTCATCAATAATCCTCCATAAAGTTGCTGGATATCAGCTTCACTCAATTCCAAGTGGCTGGTTTCCAAATGCTTCTTTAAAGCTTGTAGTGTTCTGAAGCTTCTCTGACAAAGGCAGCACATGGTAGCTGCCCTGATCACATGATACTGTGAATGAAGCTGCAGTTTCTCCACAGTTTTGAAGGCCAGGCTACACTGGTTGCATCGGTACTTGTAGACATGGCGATCTGAAACAGGCAGCTGGGGCCTCTTGTTGTGAACTTCATTGAAGTGCATTTGGAGGGAGTTGGAGGATTTGAATACTTGATTACAACCTTTCTTCCAGCACAGAAATCCAGTAGCATCCTCTCTTTCTGACTGCTGATCTTCCAATGGTGACTTACGAGCTTCAGCTATGTCTGTGGGAAGGGATACTCCTTTTTCAGGATCAGCTTCTGATGCATCTGTGAAGAAATCAGTAGAAAGAGCTATTTATCTGGATCCCAACATTTGCTCAGATTATTTGTTGTCTTAATGTCAATAATAGATAAGTTATACTCTAAGTAACTTCTGTTATGAAAGTGGGCAAAAAATGACTAGACAGTGTTTAATTAAAAGACCTAAAGAAAGGAGTAGTAATTTTTATGACTCATTATGAGAGACAAACTATTTAAAAAAAGTTTCTTTAGAATACTGTATTTGAAAAACTCTACAGTGCCTCAATAGGTGTTACCAGGGATGAACCGATCGCAGTTTTTTAGCTGATTACCAATCTTTAAAAAGCCTGACTTGCTGATTTTGGATGATACAGATTTTTTTTAAACTGACATTGTCAGGTATTATAAGGTCACAATACATCTTCATAGTTCCAGTCTTATTTAATTGAAACACATTGAACAATACCTTTGAAAAAATACAAACATTTTTATGGACATGGGGTAGTGCTCACGGCAGAGCAATAGGGGACAGTGACTGATTTTCAGACTTTTGTGGAGGTAGATGAGATCTACTTCTCATGTATTGGCCGATCACTAATCTCCAAAAATTTTATTTATTTATTTACCATTTTAACGTCCCAAAATTAAGAAATTGGGATCAATTAATCGGCCGGCTAATTTATCGTGCTCACCTATTAATTATGTATACCAACATATACTAATAATGGTTACCTTAATGATCTGTGTGTAATCAGTTATAAAAAGCATATCTTTATGTGAGAATATACTCATTATAGACTACATAGGTAAAACTACACAAGTACAAATAAAAGTAACACTTCTATAATACTCTAGTACTAACCAGCTTGCTTCTTTGTGTCCTCAGAGTTTGAGTTGGCTGGAACTTGTGGTGTACTCTGGGACTCCCTGTCAGGACTGGGCACGGGTATGAACATGCTTGCTGGTAACACCTCTGTTGCTGTCACCTTTAAACACAAACAAATAAATTCAATTGTAATTAAATCATCCTTACTTCAGTCTCATATATTCAAATACATCATTCCAAAAGTCTTGTATTTAACTTTGTAAACCTAAGTCATGGTGTTATATTCTTTGTAGAAAAAAAAGAGGCTTTCATCTTTCCAAAGAATCCATTTTGTTCATTTTTTTGGTTATACAGTCATGAACTGTTTTAACATACAGTACTTCCCTCCAATCCGACTATTACACAGTCTGGGAAGTACAGTACAGTACTGGGAAGACTGGCAGCTGTCTTCTTCAACTGCAATACTTTGCATTTGTAAATAATTTGTCTCACTGCAGGATGTAAAATTAAATGTTTGAAATGGCCTTATAACTTCTCAGAATAATGGACAACAAGTGCTTTTCTAAGGTCATTGCTGATGTCTGTCCTCCTGGTTTTGTGTTAACACATAACCGTTTGAGTYAAACACAAAAAACTGCCAAATCTTTGCTTTGATAAAGGTGATCACACAGATGATAATCATTTAATGAAATGCATTTGATCAGAAGCACATGGATGCCACTTTCCATCTTTACTCAAAAAATAGATGAGTGTAACTATCTTTTTTTCACACGTCACACATTTTGGCATCTATTTTTTATAATTAATAATGACATGGTTAAATCTGTTATGTTTTTGTACACTTGAGATTAGATTTAAATAACTTTCAAACAKTCTTATGTCATGATACRTAAAACCCTAGAATTGCAAGAGGGTGCACTTCCTTTTCCCCATGACTGTAATAGGAATGGTATCTAATAATATTAGAGCCAGCAGAATCTGTTTTTTTTTTGTAAATTTAATAGAAAAAATATCAACATATTTATTTTTATGTATCTTATAGCTCACATTCAGTGAGCATAAAAACTCAAACAAATAAGCAAACAATAAAAGGATTAACATTACTAAGTGGATTGCTTCTGGACAATGGCTTCATTAGATAATTACAGAAAAGATTGGAATATCCCAAGGTCACTTTAATTCAAACTGCCTAATTGGCAAATATAGTTCAAACGTGTGACATCCAGCCAGACTCTGAATTAATGAAGTACAATTATTTTTACTACCCCTATTTATCAGACTGAAAATAATACACGGAATTAAGGAAGGTAGTAAACTAAAAGCGTTACATATTTTATTTATATAAATCTTTTGCAATGCATATTCAGCCAGCAACAAAAGACAGACATAGGTCAAAATAGGAAAAGTTGGAGTTCAGTGACAGCAAATAATAAAAAGAGAAATAGTGGATGACTGAATGCATTATCATGTGCATTTGGCAAGAAGCAAAAGTCACCTTTTTCAGAAATAATTAGTATTCTCCACATAGACATGTAAAACAATAAAGCACCTTTTCATCTGCATTCACCAGATGTAAAAAAGGTGCTGGCCTTAACATGTGTTTTATTACTTCCGTTATATCTCTTCTTGTCGTGGTTCAGTACATTACTACCAATAAAAAAGAAATAAATATTGCCATCTACTACGTATACTAATGTGCTTGCCATTTACGTTTTAGATGGGGGGATGRAGATGGTTAGGCAGCAGACAGAGCMATGTTTTATATGGTGATTGTCCAGCAAGCTATTTAGCCTCACAGGACAGAAGAGAACAAAGATTTGCTCAATGTCTTTCATAAAACAACTGGGAAAATACACTTTATTTGTCCTAGATGGGTATTAAAGGAGGCAAGGATCGTTTTATTTCTTGTTTAAAAGATATGAATAGAAAAAAGAAATGGGCTTACCAGTACAGTGCATTAGATTTGTTAGCCTAACTTCACTGTTACTGATAGGTTAACCTAAAAAAAATACTTACTACATAGTACTTTTTAACATTTAGGTTGGTGCCACACATTGCCAGTTGTTCTCTGAATAACATCTTTATTTTTGGCAGTACAATTTCATTACATTGTTAATTAACTATTAAATAATCTTTGTTACAATTATTGTTTTAATGCTCATGATACAATGATTTGTTTTGATCAACACATGTAACCAGAGACATTGCAATAATATCAAGAAAATAATAAATGAAGTGAGAGAGCTAAGAAAACTGCTCATCTTGAGATCATGAAACAAACAAAAAATAATAATAATATAAAAAATAAATTATGAATTTACC